>NC_141760.1:48551538-48851538 GCF_982258835.1 Parasteatoda tepidariorum | reverse complement strand
GTGTTAATGCTGGAAATATCATTACTTTTAATAAAATCCAAAACTTCAACATTACTTTCAATAATAATATTTTTCTCCTTTTTAATTTTAAGCAAAATAATTTTTAAAAAACAAAAAAACCTTTTACTAATATCAGAATTATAACTATTAGTACCACATGCTATAAACCTAAATTTAATTGGATTTTTATGAAATTTAACTATTGGAAATAAATATGGAAATGTAATCCTATTTAATTTAAATTTTAATTTTTTACTAAATGCAATAATTCTTTTTTCAATAACTTTTTTATCTTCTTTTAACTTTAAATAGGTATTATTTGCATTATATTCTCCAATAATCAATTTTTTAAAAAAATATTTACACATAATACAAAAATTATTTGAAGCTTTATCAACAACAGTAACAATGAATTTATCCTTAAGATTTTTAATTTTTCTAGATAAATCATAATCAATAAAAGTACCTTTAGGAAAAGAACTAAAACTGGTATTAAATAAATTAAATCTAACCCTTTCAATAATTTTAGCCTTCCACTCAGAAAAACCCTCAACAGGCCAATGATATTTTCTGGAAATTTTTGCAATAAAAAAATCTAGATCTTTTTTAATGGATAAAATAAAATCTTCTTTTTTCATCTTAACTCTGGTTCTAAATTTTGAACCCTTACTTAAAATGCTAATTAGATCCTGATCACCCACAATTTCCAAATTTCCGGTAATAACATGTCCATAATCATTATCAATAAATTTTGAAAAACCCTCCTCATTACAATAACAATCAGATTTAGAAATACAATTAAGATTTCGACTAAAAAAATTATAATTACACACCTTTTTCCTAAGTGTAGAAGAATATTTAAAAGCAGCAGTAACTCTAATTTGTTCTAAAGGAAATAAATCAGAAAGACCATGAATAATCTGTGGTAACTTAGCATTTTCAAAATTCTTATCATGAAAATTAATCGTACAAAAAACCCTTTCGACTTTAGAAACATTATTAAAAAGCAAATCAGTTTTATTAACACCAATTTTTGATTTAATTAAATCCAAAACTATAAATTTAACAAGTTCAGTATCAAATTTAATTTTAGAACCAAATTTAATAAGGAAATTTTTTAAAATTTTATTTTTAAAACCAAAAATATATTTCCTAATAGTGAAAATATTATTCAAATTAACAGGTAAGTTACAAAAATTCGAAAACTCATCAAACTCAATAAATTTACCCTTACCTTTTCCACCTCCCCTTTTACTTCTAAATTTTGAATCACAAACACCAGGAAAATCAAAAACTTTTAATTTATTATAAATACAAAAATCTTCAGTATTAACAGTACCTTCCCCATTAAATTTACTTACATTTTTAAACTTTTACTGCGCATTATTATAGGGGGCGTTGTTTTTCAGTTTTTAGTGTTTTCTTTTCCTCCGCTTTTGAAGTTGATTCTTGACCTGTGAATGTGAGTTTTTAATTTTCTGATGATTTTTATTGATTTTCTTTTCGTAATTTGTTTATTCTTTTGAATGTATCTTGTTTTTCCTGGACCTCTATACAAAACCATCGGGGTACTGAGGGAGATATTTTAAGCTTTTGCTTCTCCCTCAAATAGAAATGGTTTTGTTTTTAATGGCTACCGGGGCCGGTACCCCCTGAAGACGTCGGCTTCGGTGGTCGTATTTTTGTTTTATTTCATTTGTTTTGTATTGATACTTTTTTCTGAAATTTCTGCTGCTTTTTAGCGCGTTTTTTTCAAAGAAGTTTTTTCCTTTTGATCTTAATTATTTGTGTTTTCTTTCAGTATTGTAATTTTCAAATTTGGTTTATGCTGCATTTGCGCTTTTCTTATTTGAAAAATTATTTTGTAATTATTTTGTTTTTATTTCATGCTTCAGGTGTTTTCTAATTAATTTAAAGCGTCAAAGGGTTTTGTTGGATGTCTAGGTTTTATTTGTCTAATTTAGTATTTCCTTTTAGGTTAATTTTAAAATAATGCAAAGTACAATATATAATTATTTTATGGCGCCTGGCTCGTCGCACGCCCAAACAAGGAGCACTGAAGTTAGTCTTGACTTAGGGATTACTTCGGACAAAAAGTTACTAAGTCAAATATTTTGTTTAAATAAATTTAAAAATATAAAAAAATTTAAAAAGTTTAAGAAATGTTGTAATAAAAAATGTAAAACTTGTCCTTTGGCTGATAGTTCTCAAATTGACAGTCATTCTAATGTATTTTTTTGTAAAAGTATTAATATTATTTATTTAATTCAGTGCAATTGTTGTAATTTGTGTTATGTTGGTCAGACAGGTCTTGAATTTCATAAGCGGATTAATTCCCACAGATCAGCTATAAAAAATTTTAATAATAGTAATTGTTCCACGGATTATGAAATTTTACATTTTCAATTTCATGATTTTAATAATGTTACTCTTTTTATTTTGGATTTTATGGAAAATTTAGATAAAAGACTTGATTTAGAAAATATTTACATTGGTAGTCTTAAGACTCTTTTTCCTTATGGATTAAATAGTAAATTTAATGGGGAAGGTACTGTTAATACTGAAGATTTTTGTATTTATAATAAATTAAAAGTTTTTGATTTTCCTGGTGTTTGTGATTCAAAATTTAGAAGTAAAAGGGGAGGTGGAAAAGGTAAGGGTAAATTTATTGAGTTTGATGAGTTTTCGAATTTTTGTAACTTACCTGTTAATTTGAATAATATTTTCACTATTAGGAAATATATTTTTGGTTTTAAAAATAAAATTTTAAAAAATTTCCTTATTAAATTTGGTTCTAAAATTAAATTTGATACTGAACTTGTTAAATTTATAGTTTTGGATTTAATTAAATCAAAAATTGGTGTTAATAAAACTGATTTGCTTTTTAATAATGTTTCTAAAGTCGAAAGGGTTTTTTGTACGATTAATTTTCATGATAAGAATTTTGAAAATGCTAAGTTACCACAGATTATTCATGGTCTTTCTGATTTATTTCCTTTAGAACAAATTAGAGTTACTGCTGCTTTTAAATATTCTTCTACACTTAGGAAAAAGGTGTGTAATTATAATTTTTTTAGTCGAAATCTTAATTGTATTTCTAAATCTGATTGTTATTGTAATGAGGAGGGTTTTTCAAAATTTATTGATAATGATTATGGACATGTTATTACCGGAAATTTGGAAATTGTGGGTGATCAGGATCTAATTAGCATTTTAAGTAAGGGTTCAAAATTTAGAACCAGAGTTAAGATGAAAAAAGAAGATTTTATTTTATCCATTAAAAAAGATCTAGATTTTTTTATTGCAAAAATTTCCAGAAAATATCATTGGCCTGTTGAGGGTTTTTCTGAGTGGAAGGCTAAAATTATTGAAAGGGTTAGATTTAATTTATTTAATACCAGTTTTAGTTCTTTTCCTAAAGGTACTTTTATTGATTATGATTTATCTAGAAAAATTAAAAATCTTAAGGATAAATTCATTGTTACTGTTGTTGATAAAGCTTCAAATAATTTTTGTATTATGTGTAAATATTTTTTTAAAAAATTGATTATTGGAGAATATAATGCAAATAATACCTATTTAAAGTTAAAAGAAGATAAAAAAGTTATTGAAAAAAGAATTATTGCATTTAGTAAAAAATTAAAATTTAAATTAAATAGGATTACATTTCCATATTTATTTCCAATAGTTAAATTTCATAAAAATCCAATTAAATTTAGGTTTATAGCATGTGGTACTAATAGTTATAATTCTGATATTAGTAAAAGGTTTTTTTGTTTTTTAAAAATTATTTTGCTTAAAATTAAAAAGGAGAAAAATATTATTATTGAAAGTAATGTTGAAGTTTTGGATTTTATTAAAAGTAATGATATTTCCAGCATTAACACTTTTGATTTTGAAAATTTGTATACCAGCATACCACATGAAAAAATTATTGAGATTTGTGAAGGTATTTATGACAAGTATTTATTTGATGAAAAAATTGATAGGTTTAACTGGTTAGATTTATGCAAGTTTAATCTTTTTGAGAATGTTCTTTTTAATGGTTTAGATTTTTATAAACAAATTATTGGAATTCCACAAGGTAATTCCTTTTCTGGGGCTTTTGCCAACATTTTTTTGCACTTTTTTGAGGCTAAATTTCTTGAACATAAAGTACTTAATGCTTTCCGTTATATTGATGATTTGATTTTGTTTAATTGTGACGATTTTAATTTTATTTATACAATTTATCCTGGTGATTTGGTCCTGAAAAAAACTAATGAAAATTGCTTTAATATTGAATATTTAGATTTTAAAATTGATATTGTTAACAATTTTATTAAAATTGGTGTGTTTGATAAAAGAAAAGCCTTTAATTTTAATGTTATTTTTTTCTGCAACTTTAAAACTAATTTGTGTAGTAAAATATTCAAAAATCTTGTTTTTTCGCAATTAGTTAGGATCAAGAAAATTTGTAATAATGTTGAAAGTTTTCGAGAAGCTGTGGATAATTTTTTAAATAATTTGAGTAAAAATGATTTTCCTTTTAATTTTTGTAATGTTAATTTTTTAATTAAAAAAATGATTGATGGTTTTTAGGTTTTTTTTTAATATTTTTTCTTTTAACAGGGCGCAATTCTAGTCTTAACTGAGCAGCCCCAGTTAAGCATTCTATTAATTTATCTACGTATCTCCTTCTCCTGACCTTTTCATATCATTTTTAAACTTTTACTGCGCATTATTATAGGGGGCGTTGTTTTTCAGTTTTTAGTGTTTTCTTTTCCTCCGCTTTTGAAGTTGATTCTTGACCTGTGAATGTGAGTTTTTAATTTTCTGATGATTTTTATTGATTTTCTTTTCGTAATTTGTTTATTCTTTTGAATGTATCTTGTTTTTCCTGGACCTCTATACAAAACCATCGGGGTACTGAGGGAGATATTTTAAGCTTTTGCTTCTCCCTCAAATAGAAATGGTTTTGTTTTTAATGGCTACCGGGGCCGGTACCCCCTGAAGACGTCGGCTTCGGTGGTCGTATTTTTGTTTTATTTCATTTGTTTTGTATTGATACTTTTTTCTGAAATTTCTGCTGCTTTTTAGCGCGTTTTTTTCAAAGAAGTTTTTTCCTTTTGATCTTAATTATTTGTGTTTTCTTTCAGTATTGTAATTTTCAAATTTGGTTTATGCTGCATTTGCGCTTTTCTTATTTGAAAAATTATTTTGTAATTATTTTGTTTTTATTTCATGCTTCAGGTGTTTTCTAATTAATTTAAAGCGTCAAAGGGTTTTGTTGGATGTCTAGGTTTTATATGTCTAATTTAGTATTTCCTTTTAGGTTAATTTTAAAATAATGCAAAGTACAATATATAATTATTTTATGGCGCCTGGCTCGTCGCGCGCCCAAACAAGGAGCACTGAAGTTAGTCTTGACTTAGGGATTACTTCGGACAAAAAGTTACTAAGTCAAATATTTTGTTTAAATAAATTTAAAAATATAAAAAAATTTAAAAAGTTTAAGAAATGTTGTAATAAAAAATGTAAAACTTGTCCTTTGGCTGATAGTTCTCAAATTGACAGTCATTCTAATGTATTTTTTTGTAAAAGTATTAATATTATTTATTTAATTCAGTGCAATTGTTGTAATTTGTGTTATGTTGGTCAGACAGGTCTTGAATTTCATAAGCGGATTAATTCCCACAGATCAGCTATAAAAAATTTTAATAATAGTAATTGTTCCACGGATTATGAAATTTTACATTTTCAATTTCATGATTTTAATAATGTTACTCTTTTTATTTTGGATTTTATGGAAAATTTAGATAAAAGACTTGATTTAGAAAATATTTACATTGGTAGTCTTAAGACTCTTTTTCCTTATGGATTAAATAGTAAATTTAATGGGGAAGGTACTGTTAATACTGAAGATTTTTGTATTTATAATAAATTAAAAGTTTTTGATTTTCCTGGTGTTTGTGATTCAAAATTTAGAAGTAAAAGGGGAGGTGGAAAAGGTAAGGGTAAATTTATTGAGTTTGATGAGTTTTCGAATTTTTGTAACTTACCTGTTAATTTGAATAATATTTTCACTATTAGGAAATATATTTTTGGTTTTAAAAATAAAATTTTAAAAAATTTCCTTATTAAATTTGGTTCTAAAATTAAATTTGATACTGAACTTGTTAAATTTATAGTTTTGGATTTAATTAAATCAAAAATTGGTGTTAATAAAACTGATTTGCTTTTTAATAATGTTTCTAAAGTCGAAAGGGTTTTTTGTACGATTAATTTTCATGATAAGAATTTTGAAAATGCTAAGTTACCACAGATTATTCATGGTCTTTCTGATTTATTTCCTTTAGAACAAATTAGAGTTACTGCTGCTTTTAAATATTCTTCTACACTTAGGAAAAAGGTGTGTAATTATAATTTTTTTAGTCGAAATCTTAATTGTATTTCTAAATCTGATTGTTATTGTAATGAGGAGGGTTTTTCAAAATTTATTGATAATGATTATGGACATGTTATTACCGGAAATTTGGAAATTGTGGGTGATCAGGATCTAATTAGCATTTTAAGTAAGGGTTCAAAATTTAGAACCAGAGTTAAGATGAAAAAAGAAGATTTTATTTTATCCATTAAAAAAGATCTAGATTTTTTTATTGCAAAAATTTCCAGAAAATATCATTTGCCTGTTGAGGGTTTTTCTGAGTGGAAGGCTAAAATTATTGAAAGGGTTAGATTTAATTTATTTAATACCAGTTTTAGTTCTTTTCCTAAAGGTACTTTTATTGATTATGATTTATCTAGAAAAATTAAAAATCTTAAGGATAAATTCATTGTTACTGTTGTTGATAAAGCTTCAAATAATTTTTGTATTATGTGTAAATATTTTTTTAAAAAATTGATTATTGGAGAATATAATGCAAATAATACCTATTTAAAGTTAAAAGAAGATAAAAAAGTTATTGAAAAAAGAATTATTGCATTTAGTAAAAAATTAAAATTTAAATTAAATAGGATTACATTTCCATATTTATTTCCAATAGTTAAATTTCATAAAAATCCAATTAAATTTAGGTTTATAGCATGTGGTACTAATAGTTATAATTCTGATATTAGTAAAAGGTTTTTTTGTTTTTTAAAAATTATTTTGCTTAAAATTAAAAAGGAGAAAAATATTATTATTGAAAGTAATGTTGAAGTTTTGGATTTTATTAAAAGTAATGATATTTCCAGCATTAACACTTTTGATTTTGAAAATTTGTATACCAGCATACCACATGAAAAAATTATTGAGATTTGTGAAGGTATTTATGACAAGTATTTATTTGATGAAAAAATTGATAGGTTTAACTGGTTAGATTTATGCAAGTTTAATCTTTTTGAGAATGTTCTTTTTAATGGTTTAGATTTTTATAAACAAATTATTGGAATTCCACAAGGTAATTCCTTTTCTGGGGCTTTTGCCAACATTTTTTTGCACTTTTTTGAGGCTAAATTTCTTGAACATAAAGTACTTAATGCTTTCCGTTATATTGATGATTTGATTTTGTTTAATTGTGACGATTTTAATTTTATTTATACAATTTATCCTGGTGATTTGGTCCTGAAAAAAACTAATGAAAATTGCTTTAATATTGAATATTTAGATTTTAAAATTGATATTGTTAACAATTTTATTAAAATTGGTGTGTTTGATAAAAGAAAAGCCTTTAATTTTAATGTTATTTTTTTCTGCAACTTTAAAACTAATTTGTGTAGTAAAATATTCAAAAATCTTGTTTTTTCGCAATTAGTTAGGATCAAGAAAATTTGTAATAATGTTGAAAGTTTTCGAGAAGCTGTGGATAATTTTTTAAATAATTTGAGTAAAAATGATTTTCCTTTTAATTTTTGTAATGTTAATTTTTTAATTAAAAAAATGATTGATGGTTTTTAGGTTTTTTTTTATATTTTTTCTTTTAACAGGGCGCAATTCTAGTCTTAACTGAGCAGCCCCAGTTAAGCATTCTATTAATTTATCTACGTATCTCCTTCTCCTGACCTTTTCATATCATTTTTAAACTTTTACTGCGCATTATTATAGGGGGCGTTGTTTTTCAGTTTTTAGTGTTTTCTTTTCCTCCGCTTTTGAAGTTGATTCTTGACCTGTGAATGTGAGTTTTTAATTTTCTGATGATTTTTATTGATTTTCTTTTCGTAATTTGTTTATTCTTTTGAATGTATCTTGTTTTTCCTGGACCTCTATACAAAACCATCGGGGTACTGAGGGAGATATTTTAAGCTTTTGCTTCTCCCTCAAATAGAAATGGTTTTGTTTTTAATGGCTACCGGGGCCGGTACCCCCTGAAGACGTCGGCTTCGGTGGTCGTATTTTTGTTTTATTTCATTTGTTTTGTATTGATACTTTTTTCTGAAATTTCTGCTGCTTTTTAGCGCGTTTTTTTCAAAGAAGTTTTTTCCTTTTGATCTTAATTATTTGTGTTTTCTTTCAGTATTGTAATTTTCAAATTTGGTTTATGCTGCATTTGCGCTTTTCTTATTTGAAAAATTATTTTGTAATTATTTTGTTTTTATTTCATGCTTCAGGTGTTTTCTAATTAATTTAAAGCGTCAAAGGGTTTTGTTGGATGTCTAGGTTTTATTTGTCTAATTTAGTATTTCCTTTTAGGTTAATTTTAAAATAATGCAAAGTACAATATATAATTATTTTATGGCGCCTGGCTCGTCGCACGCCCAAACAAGGAGCACTGAAGTTAGTCTTGACTTAGGGATTACTTCGGACAAAAAGTTACTAAGTCAAATATTTTGTTTAAATAAATTTAAAAATATAAAAAAATTTAAAAAGTTTAAGAAATGTTGTAATAAAAAATGTAAAACTTGTCCTTTGGCTGATAGTTCTCAAATTGACAGTCATTCTAATGTATTTTTTTGTAAAAGTATTAATATTATTTATTTAATTCAGTGCAATTGTTGTAATTTGTGTTATGTTGGTCAGACAGGTCTTGAATTTCATAAGCGGATTAATTCCCACAGATCAGCTATAAAAAATTTTAATAATAGTAATTGTTCCACGGATTATGAAATTTTACATTTTCAATTTCATGATTTTAATAATGTTACTCTTTTTATTTTGGATTTTATGGAAAATTTAGATAAAAGACTTGATTTAGAAAATATTTACATTGGTAGTCTTAAGACTCTTTTTCCTTATGGATTAAATAGTAAATTTAATGGGGAAGGTACTGTTAATACTGAAGATTTTTGTATTTATAATAAATTAAAAGTTTTTGATTTTCCTGGTGTTTGTGATTCAAAATTTAGAAGTAAAAGGGGAGGTGGAAAAGGTAAGGGTAAATTTATTGAGTTTGATGAGTTTTCGAATTTTTGTAACTTACCTGTTAATTTGAATAATATTTTCACTATTAGGAAATATATTTTTGGTTTTAAAAATAAAATTTTAAAAAATTTCCTTATTAAATTTGGTTCTAAAATTAAATTTGATACTGAACTTGTTAAATTTATAGTTTTGGATTTAATTAAATCAAAAATTGGTGTTAATAAAACTGATTTGCTTTTTAATAATGTTTCTAAAGTCGAAAGGGTTTTTTGTACGATTAATTTTCATGATAAGAATTTTGAAAATGCTAAGTTACCACAGATTATTCATGGTCTTTCTGATTTATTTCCTTTAGAACAAATTAGAGTTACTGCTGCTTTTAAATATTCTTCTACACTTAGGAAAAAGGTGTGTAATTATAATTTTTTTAGTCGAAATCTTAATTGTATTTCTAAATCTGATTGTTATTGTAATGAGGAGGGTTTTTCAAAATTTATTGATAATGATTATGGACATGTTATTACCGGAAATTTGGAAATTGTGGGTGATCAGGATCTAATTAGCATTTTAAGTAAGGGTTCAAAATTTAGAACCAGAGTTAAGATGAAAAAAGAAGATTTTATTTTATCCATTAAAAAAGATCTAGATTTTTTTATTGCAAAAATTTCCAGAAAATATCATTGGCCTGTTGAGGGTTTTTCTGAGTGGAAGGCTAAAATTATTGAAAGGGTTAGATTTAATTTATTTAATACCAGTTTTAGTTCTTTTCCTAAAGGTACTTTTATTGATTATGATTTATCTAGAAAAATTAAAAATCTTAAGGATAAATTCATTGTTACTGTTGTTGATAAAGCTTCAAATAATTTTTGTATTATGTGTAAATATTTTTTTAAAAAATTGATTATTGGAGAATATAATGCAAATAATACCTATTTAAAGTTAAAAGAAGATAAAAAAGTTATTGAAAAAAGAATTATTGCATTTAGTAAAAAATTAAAATTTAAATTAAATAGGATTACATTTCCATATTTATTTCCAATAGTTAAATTTCATAAAAATCCAATTAAATTTAGGTTTATAGCATGTGGTACTAATAGTTATAATTCTGATATTAGTAAAAGGTTTTTTTGTTTTTTAAAAATTATTTTGCTTAAAATTAAAAAGGAGAAAAATATTATTATTGAAAGTAATGTTGAAGTTTTGGATTTTATTAAAAGTAATGATATTTCCAGCATTAACACTTTTGATTTTGAAAATTTGTATACCAGCATACCACATGAAAAAATTATTGAGATTTGTGAAGGTATTTATGACAAGTATTTATTTGATGAAAAAATTGATAGGTTTAACTGGTTAGATTTATGCAAGTTTAATCTTTTTGAGAATGTTCTTTTTAATGGTTTAGATTTTTATAAACAAATTATTGGAATTCCACAAGGTAATTCCTTTTCTGGGGCTTTTGCCAACATTTTTTTGCACTTTTTTGAGGCTAAATTTCTTGAACATAAAGTACTTAATGCTTTCCGTTATATTGATGATTTGATTTTGTTTAATTGTGACGATTTTAATTTTATTTATACAATTTATCCTGGTGATTTGGTCCTGAAAAAAACTAATGAAAATTGCTTTAATATTGAATATTTAGATTTTAAAATTGATATTGTTAACAATTTTATTAAAATTGGTGTGTTTGATAAAAGAAAAGCCTTTAATTTTAATGTTATTTTTTTCTGCAACTTTAAAACTAATTTGTGTAGTAAAATATTCAAAAATCTTGTTTTTTCGCAATTAGTTAGGATCAAGAAAATTTGTAATAATGTTGAAAGTTTTCGAGAAGCTGTGGATAATTTTTTAAATAATTTGAGTAAAAATGATTTTCCTTTTAATTTTTGTAATGTTAATTTTTTAATTAAAAAAATGATTGATGGTTTTTAGGTTTTTTTTTAATATTTTTTCTTTTAACAGGGCGCAATTCTAGTCTTAACTGAGCAGCCCCAGTTAAGCATTCTATTAATTTATCTACGTATCTCCTTCTCCTGACCTTTTCATATCATTTTTAAACTTTTACTGCGCATTATTATAGGGGGCGTTGTTTTTCAGTTTTTAGTGTTTTCTTTTCCTCCGCTTTTGAAGTTGATTCTTGACCTGTGAATGTGAGTTTTTAATTTTCTGATGATTTTTATTGATTTTCTTTTCGTAATTTGTTTATTCTTTTGAATGTATCTTGTTTTTCCTGGACCTCTATACAAAACCATCGGGGTACTGAGGGAGATATTTTAAGCTTTTGCTTCTCCCTCAAATAGAAATGGTTTTGTTTTTAATGGCTACCGGGGCCGGTACCCCCTGAAGACGTCGGCTTCGGTGGTCGTATTTTTGTTTTATTTCATTTGTTTTGTATTGATTAAATGGGGATTATATATAGATGAAGTAACAAATAAATTAAACGTCCTCCCAATTTAATAAAATAAATAGTAAAATTGAAAGATATATTATTAATATATAGTTATCTATCATCTAACAATGAAAATAAATAAATAAAAAGAATAAATATAAAAGGATAAAATATATAAAAAAGATATTAAAAAATTAATGAAAAAACTTATACGTAAAAATAAATTAGTCAGAATTTTAAATGATTGCCGAACTTATATTCACCATTATTGTTAGGATTGCAAATTAATTGCCATTAGAATATGAGTCAAATTAAAATAAAAAAAGAGAATTTATGTCCTTATTGTAAAGAAAACAAACAGCAAAACTTGATTGCTCTTTACTTTCTTTCTTTGATACATAATTAATTACCAGAACAACATATTATATACAACATATTATAACACATTTTTTTTGTTAAGTTATTTCTAATGATTTAAACATTGATAAATTTTTCTTTAAAAAAATAAACATTCACCAATGTTTATTTACATTCAATGTTTAAAATAAATTGCAAAAAAATTTTTTTTTTCATTTACATGGTTTCATGTAATTAAACAAAAAATGCTAATTACAAAAACTGCACAACATTGAATCACAATTATTATCTCCCTTTAATTTATTTCAGACGTATTTCACAGAAATACATACATGTGACATACTTTACAAATAAACTGAAAAATATTTGATAGTCTTTGATGACATGCATATATCTATCAAGTATTTTATTATAAATAGGACAAAGATTTAATCTAGGCCTTATAGTAAGCAACGAGAAGGAAGCCTGTAAAAAATCTAATTAATGTTTCCAAAACAATGCACGATATTACCAGGTTCTGTGGAAATTCTTTAACCAAAAGCTCATGTTCAATTAATAAGGACTGAACTTCTGTTTCTATGTCTCCAATTTCACCCAAGACTTGAACAAGATGCCCATTAGGATATTGACTCTCTTTCTCCCAGCTATCAATTCGAACAAGTATTCTAAAGAGACGCAAAGAAAAAAAACTATGAAAGCAAAAATGACAATTAAATACACATGGTATATTCATTTATAATCAAAAAGAGTAAGTGCGATAGTTCAGTAATTTCCTAACTTTTTTAATTGGCTACCCACTTTTAGAATTTTTGCCGTTCAAAGACAGACTAATATCAGTTAATAAGAAGATATTGTCACCTAACAACTAAAAATATAAAACTTTATAATTGGAATGCTTCACAGTGCTAAATTGAGGAACTTATGGTTCCCCAGGACACAGGTGCATAATTTGAGAATAATTCAATAGGAATTATAATTGTAAATTAACAATGTATAAGAATTAGAAGCAAAAATAATTTTGCTTAGAAAATAAAAACATACTAAGTTCTTCTTTTAATTATTAATAATATTTCAAGTATTTTGATTGTAGTGGACATTTAAAATAATGGTAATTTTGAATGCAAAGAAAATAAGGGTCAAAATGATGGTAAAGAGAAAAAAGTTTTTAAGCACAACAGTTTTGTTTCTTAATTTGCAAAATTTCCTACAATTCTCATTTGAGGTTAATCAATGTACACTTGAAAAATTATTTCACCGTAACAAATAAATATAGAGGAAATTTTACAGGTCCTGGACTAACGGGCCACCATTAATTTCATTTCCTGTTAAATTGTCATTTCTTAAACACTGCATTATCTCTCCTAGAACAGGAAAAATTTCTCATCACTTTTAAGAGTGATTGTTGGGCTGTATATTTAAGCTTTTAAAATGTATCGTACTACTGCCATTATCTACTAAAGATCAAATAGCTTTGTTTTACGCTAGTAACAATCGTAGATACTCAATTATTACTACTGCACAACTATCTGGATTCACAGCGAGCATATTACATTCCCCCCCTCTCTGCGCATGGATATTTGTTATAGTTTTAATTATTAATTGCAATTTTGCTTAAGGTTTACAATGGGTCCGCAGGAAAGGTTTGTATTTCTCTAGAAATTTCCATATTACGAGTTAAAACAGAACTCTAATTAAAGTTGGAAAACGTAAGTCCTGTCTTTTAGCTCTGTGTGCATTAAGAATTATTTAATACACACACCTACTTTTTATTAAAAAAGAGAAAAGTTTATTTATGATTTCAGGAATTCTAAAAAATTAGTGTAAGGTAACAAACAGAATTATAAAGTTTTTTAAGTGGTGTATCAATTATCACTCTAGTAAGTTGTATTGAACTTTTTTTCAAAATTAATTAAAAAATGTTAATAATATATTGATTTTCTTAAATACAACTATATAAGGGTCATTCTCACAAAAAGGTGATTTTTTAAGTCCCTTAGTAATAAATATTAGGAAATACAGCAGATTTCTTAATATTTCTCTTCATCATTTTTTGTACAGTTCTAGCTAACAAACCCTATGCATTTCTGCTAAATGTATTTAATATTTCATTCTTATTTTGTAATAAACATAACTTCAAAATCCCCTCTGTGGACGTCCCTACGTCTGTGACACAAAATAATTTTTAATGGCTGTTAAACAATTTAAATGTTATTTTAATGATTTTTGTAGTTTTACCTAGTTAAATGTTTATAGTAACTTTTTATTTAATATTTAAAAAAAAATTATTTTTATAAAATAAATGACTAGTAAACTTTGTCCATCAAAAATGAAATCTCCCTCCATGGATAATTAATATAGTTCGGTAAATATGCAATAAAGGGCAGCATATGCGAAATCCCTATAAGATAGCTTCTGGGAAAGGTAACCATTCCATTTTTTAATGTTAACTATCAGTTGTTTTTGTTCTCTTTGGTGTCAGTTTTGGATTGTTGTGTTCAACTGGGGTTTGGTAAAGTTCTCACCGTATACTCCGTGGACATCATAAAGAAGGTAAGAGAAAATCATTTTATTTTTGATAGATGATAGATGAAGATTGCAAAAATAGTATATTTAATAAAAAGAACTGTCCCATTTTTGTAACTTTAAAATTAAAAATCAAGAACTAGTTTTTGTCTCCTCCGTGGACATAACAAGTCCACAGAGGAGAAGACACAGTCAATGGAAGAGACAATGTGTTAGATAACCATAATACAATTTTAATAATTAAAAAACTATTTTCTTTTATTTTTTAAAATGCAACAAAAGTGTTAATTTGTTTGTATTTTTAAAGAAAATCAATTAAGTTGAACTTTTTCTTATCCGAGAAGTAAATATTGGCAATTTTTCTAAATAATTTCTGTGATGTTAAACATTTTTTTTCTCTTCAAATTTTAGGAAAAAAAATGGCAAAACCAAAATGTAAAAAAAAGAAAGCAATCAAATGTTCAAATGTAAAAGAGAAGGGAGCAGAAAAAACTTAGTATGAGACAAGCTGGACAGAAATTAAAAGAAAACCCTATATTGTTTGAAGAAAGCAAAAAAAAAAAAAAAAAAAAAGAGCAAGAAACTTTAAAATCTGTATCAGAAAAAGATTTAACAGAAAAATCGTGATTAAATGTACTTAAATTTTTAGAAATTGATAGAGCAAGCCGTTTGTGCCCAGGGAAAAAAGAAACAATAACAAGAAGAAAAGAGAAAAAACAAAAACGTTATTTGGATGACAGCATGTTTAATTTGCATAAAATGTTCATAAAAGAGTAACCTCAACACCCAACTTTCATGTGGAGTCTGAATTTTTATTTCAATAGTCTTTACATTTTAATTTATTACTATTCAGTAAGAGTTACTTAAAAAATTGTACACCTAGATTAAAAATGGATGTTTCCTTTCATAGCAGCATGATTAATTGGAAGTAGCTCTATCTCTAATAATTAAATATTTTATTATTTACTTATTAATGTTAAACTCATATCAGTTGTACCCAATAATTAATGAACTAGTCTTCATTGACATTTTATATTTTATAATATAAAATGACTCCTCAGTTGACTATTACATCTCCTCCATGGACAAGGCAGAATTTAAAATACAGTAGAGAACCAATTATCCGGGATGCTCGGGACCATCGCTATCCCGGATGTCTGAATTTCCCGGTTTTCTGGATCGGCAAAAAAACGTAGTTTATCGATGTTTTATCGAACCCAAATTACAATGAAAACAAAGTAAAACATTGTAAGAAAAGAAAAGTTCTCTTCAATTAACAAAAATAGAAAAATAACATTTTAATAACATTTAAAAGTTTTGACAAGAAAAGTAAGTTTAAAAATTACAAAATTCGCATATATTTATTTTTTAAACATTTCATCAACTTTTAGCTGACAAAACTTTGGTTTTTGATTGAGAAACAACTGTTGGATTTTATAAACAGCCATTACATGAGTTTCCTCAATAAATGACTTCTGTTCCATTCCAGCTATTAGTTCTTTAGTTAGTTGGATACATCGTTCATTAGATATGACAGATACTTGTTCAGCTTCATCTTCGTCGTCACTTTCGTTTTGTTCTGCGCCTGGGTTCAACACCATCTGAATAATTTCAGAATCTGTCATTTCGTTTACAATTGGAACGTCGTTATCTATATTAAAGCACTCATTAATCTCTGCTTCTGACATTAAGTCCCGCTCTAACCATTTTCGAGAGTATTCCCGGAGCTCATTTTGAAAATCTTTTTCTTTTGAAATTTTAAACCCTTCAAAAGGAGAGTCGTCAACATCTTCTTCTAAAAAAATACAAGTCGGAATTAACTTCCGCCATGCGTGAGTTAATGTATCGTGGGAAACAAATTCCCATGCTTTCGCTGACAACCATATAGCATCTTTCACGGTGAATGTTTTCAGAAAATCTTGGACTGATTTTCCTTCATTTGCTGCGTCGATCAGCTTCTTTAAAAACTCAACCTTACAGCGGCATTTCAAGCTGCGTAAAATGCCTTGATCGAGAGGCTGTATCAAGGACGTACAGTTTGGGGGGAGATATTGAATTTCAATATTACTGGCAGTTAAAACGGCTGCAGGTGGATGTGCCGTACAGTTGTCTAAAAACAAAACAATTTTACAGTCATCGGGCAATCCCACCGATTTACAATGTGCGCGTGATTTAGGCACAAATTCCTTCTTGAACCATTCCGTGAAAAGTTCCTGCGTGATCCAAGCTTTTTTATTAGCTGTATAAACTACAGGCAAAACTTTGACACCTTTTAATGCCCGGGGATTTTTACTTTTGCCGACTACAGTCAGTTTCAATTTACACGTGCCCGCTGCATTCGCGCAGGCTAATAATGTCAGCCTATCCTTCGCAATTTTGAAGCCACCAGGATTGATTTCATCTGTTGTAGTATAGGTAGTATCTGGTAGATACTTGTAATACAGACCCGTTTCATCAACGTTAAAAATTTGCTCTAGGGTCAAGTTCTGAGTCTGAACCACATTCAGCACAAAATCTACATAATTTTCAGCGGCTTCTATATCGGCTGAGGCTTTTTCACCGCAAAATTTTGTTAATCGAATGCCGTTTCTCTCTTTGAATCTGGCAAACCATCCTATGCTGTATTCGCAATTTTTTTCTATGCCAAGCTCATCATGAAAATTTTTCGCTTGAGCCATAATTATTTGTCTAGTTAAAGGAAAGTTTTCTGATCTTCTCTGTCTTATCCACTCCATTAATACTTTGTCGACATCCTAATTTTTTGCCTGATGCAAAGTCTTTCGTTTTTTCATTGCATCTTCTCGCTCGGAATTTGAAAATAGAGCCAGTATTTTTTTCTTTTGACCGTCTTTTCGAAGATCATAAATGGTTTGAGTCCCTACGTTATAAATCTCACTAAGAGATTTTACTGAAGAACCTTCATCTAATTTTTTTAAAATTTCTACTTTCGTTTTTATCGATAAACTCACGTGCTTTCTTTTTTTAGACGTTGAAATAGACGAAGACATTTTCTTTCAAAATCACAAAATATACGACTAGTGCTATAAAATTTCAAAATTAAAATAAATTTTTCACACTCTAAAAAAGATTCCTAACACGTTTTAACTAATCCTAGCACAAGTAGATAAATGATAGATGATCTACTAATGTCAGAGAAGGGGGTGGAACCAATGTCAAATAAATGAAGCTGCGTGTAAAATATCTGCCCATCTGGAGGTGAAGGTCAAGATGTGAAATTATTTTAAACTATTCTTTCTAACAGTAAAGACCAGATGTCCCATGAGTCATCCATTTTACAGAAGGTGGTTGGTAGGGATTAAGACAGGTCAAGTAGTTGTTAAATTACATTGCTAAAAATAGCAAGATTATCTTATTGATGTTGCGTGTCATTTCAAAACTGATTTAAAAAAAAAAACTAAAATTTAAACGCTAATTAAAATCCAATATATTATTGGAAAGAAAAGCACCAATGAGTTTGTAAAACAAAGCATATTTTTAGCATCTAATATCAGACCGTTCTATAAAGAAACTAACAAATATGTAAACAATCCATATTTAAAATTAATCCTTATTTATTAAGTTAAATCACAAAAAGAATAACTAACTAAAAAATAATGCATTTTACCAACAGATAAGCAAATAAATAAATATTAAAAATAAATAAACTATAAAAACTTATATTTTTAATCATTAGATATAAAATAAATAAATTATCCCCTAAAGTATTAAAAAAAAAATTAAATCTTAAGGGAGAACTAATTAATCAATAAATTAATAAGACCAGCTTTTCAACAGTCATCCCCCAAAATAACTAAATTAATGAAATATTCAACATTTTATTTATATTTAAAGGAAATTAAAACGTATTTAACCAACTGGCGAACGTTTTTAAAAATCGAAGGAGAAAAAATTATAACAATGCAATACGTTTAGATTTTCTATAAAAAAAAAAATTAAATCACAAATAAGATGGATAGATAAAAAAATAAAAATTAAGATGGGAAAACAGCGAAATTAATA
The DNA here is from genome assembly GCF_982258835.1 of Parasteatoda tepidariorum. Classification (NCBI taxonomy): domain Eukaryota; kingdom Metazoa; phylum Arthropoda; class Arachnida; order Araneae; family Theridiidae; genus Parasteatoda; species Parasteatoda tepidariorum. Next base: position 48,832,927 of record NC_141760.1, on the reverse strand, counting down.
AAGATAACTTATTTTGATCATAATACACACAAGGAAACAAATTAAATATATAAGTTAATTGAAGTTATTAATTTAATTAAAGTTGAGGAAAATTATAATAAACTAAATAAAATCAAATTAAATAAAAATAAAAAAAAAAAAAACTGGAAAATTACCAAATGGAAACAGTAACTAGAAAGGGCTCTATCATAAATATTAAAACCGGGAGATTATAAAATCTACTGACTTAAAAAGAAATTATCTTAAAATTCATGAATAAAAAGATATAATTTATGAAGTACGAAATTTATTGTGAACGACAGGAGGAAAGAAAAAAGGGTATTGAAATCAGAAATAAATCGCTTTTAAAAAGGGAAAGCTGCAATCTGCCTTTTTTATTTTTAATTTTAGTAATAAATAATTGTATGCTTCATTATTAAACAATCTTTTCCGCAAATTTTTTTTATAAAATCAGAGGATTTTTAACGAAAGCAAATGCGATTCCACATCAAGCAAAATTTGAAATCATGATTAAACGAAAGAATCTGAATTTATTTAATCGAAAAATATTGTTTCGTTAATTAGTGTCAAATAAATTAATATAACAGAAAAAAAAACTTTTTAAATTGTAATAACGATGTATTGTCAGAAATTATAGAACAATAATTTGTCATAATAAATCACGGATAAAAAAAATGAAAAAACTGGAGAAAAAAAATAAAAGATTAAAAAAAAAAAGTTCTATCATGTTAACAAGTTCCTTGACTCGGACTTCTAATAGACAACATTCCAGAAATGATTAAGAATAATAGAAGAATCTTAAAGATGCAAAAAATAACGTCGGTCCGGTAAAAATCGGATTTTTTTTTAAAATTCTGTGTTGCGCTAGCGCAAATTACAGTACTGAAAACGGAAGCGAAATCTCGCAATTTAGTAGTGTCAAATTCTCTGACAATTGTTTCCAATTGTGTTTTAAGTTTTATTTTGCGAAATTATTCTGATTACTTTTTTAATGATAAAATGTAATCTTTTTTTAAATGATCAACTTAACTATATTCTTACTTTATTATTGAACTAAAATTTGTCGTACAATTTTAATCGTTTTCGTATTCCAATTTGTACTCGCATTTCAGATTTTTTTTTTTTTACTTAGTAATGTATAGGGATATATTTTTCTTTTTATTTCTCTTTCACCTTCTATTCAACGATATTCGTGTGCAATGCTTGTTCCCCGCCCCCCACATAAATCAAAGAGAAAACGAAAACAGCATGCCACTCCCTTTTTGATTGACGGTAGCTTATCTGAAAACCACAAATTCTTGGGAATGCAGGGATGAAAGTAAAAAGTTTCCCCTTTTCCGGCCCCTTCCCGTCCTAAAGAACTTCAAGGTTACAGATGAAATAATCAAGTTTTCTCTTGACATATGACTCCCCCCACCCACCCTTTTTCCTACTAAACTTCAAAAATGAGTAACACTTCCGCATTTTTTCTCCATCCTTCCAGTTCAAAATGGCGGGAAAACGAAGCGAAATTTTTCCCGGTTTTCTGGGTCCCGGATAAATGGTTCTGTACTGTATTTTAAATCTTGTAAAAAATAAAATAGAAAACTTGACCATTATTATAAGGACATATAACAAAAATAAATAAAGGCATTTATGTAATTTTTAACACTTTTTTAATTACTTTAATTTAAGAAAATTTTTTAGTCTATTTATACCTTTTCAGAGAGAATGACCCATAAGTACCTTAAAACATAAACAAATATCAATAGGTTAAGACACATTTTATGCTTCTTAGTTTAAACCACTTAAAAAAGAAATCTAACTTACCTTTGGTTTCGAATGCCTTCAGCTTGCTTAGTAACGATTCTTATTTTCGGAATACGATAATCATACGGTATTACTAGGATCCTCTCTTTATTTTTAGAAGCTGAACTAGAGTCCTGAAAATAGAAAAATATTTCTTTTTTAATAGAATTTTCATTCTAACAATGAAATGTCTTATTTTCACAATTTGGTGTTTTTAAATCAAATAATAAATATAAAAAAATATAAAACTCATTTTATTTTTATAAATTCTAAAAAAGTCTTTTTAAATCTTAAAAAAAAAAGGAACAAACTATTGAAATTGTTTAACTATATGACTATTCAAAAAAATTTTTTTGGGTTCACAATATATTTAATTTATTACTTAAATAGTTTTGTTTTAAAATTACTACATTATTTAAAATGAAATACTAGAATTAAATGAATTATTGTATGGTGAGTGTATATACCTATTATCAGTGAATGCTGAATGACAACAACTGTTTTTTAAGTGAAAAATAATGATCTTTAACATACATATCAGCTACATACCAAAGTAGTTTTGACATTTATTGAATAACATTGGTATTTGTCAGATTGTAGTCTTTACAATAATGTAAATGAATAATTCTATATTAATATATTTATTTTAGTTAAAATAAAAATTTTTTGTTCTAGTCTTGCACAAATGCATAGATCAAGTGCATTATTTTAAAATATAATTATAATATTCAGTGCTATTGAGGACTTAAATTATTAATAAATTGACGTTTATCTAAATACGCTTGTTTTAAAATTAATACATTATTTAAAATGAAATACTAGAATGACAAAAAACCAGATCTCTGGAACAATTATGGTTGCTGTGAACATTCTCCAGTGAATGACAGCACTAACATATTCACTTTGGTGTAAGTCTGTAAAATTTGTTAGATATCATAATTGCTCACTTTTACAAACAAGTGAGACATTCAGCATGTACTGATTCCGAATGCTGAACTGAAGATATAACAGAAAACTATATATTTTTGTCACGTAAAATATTTGTGTTTACTCTATAGTAATCAATTTTCTACAAAGAAAACTGTAATATTGAAAAAACTTACACAATTATTTTATGATAAAAATTACGACTTATTACAAAAAATAAACTATATTATAAAATTTAAAAGTAATTTTAACTAATGATTTTTTCTTTATAATGAAAGCAATAACTTGATAAATAGAATAATCCTCACATCCTCTTCTGGAAGAGTTGCAACATAATTTCGCCATCGTCTCTCTAGAATTCCCACTATTTTACCTGTAGTTAGAGTTGTTAATACTGTTGAATCATTGCTTTCCAACGAAGCATCTGCAAAAAAATTAAACGCAACAATAAACAAGTAAATAATGTTAAGGGTAAAAACTCTATAAAAATATTTTGACTTGTAATCTAATGCTGTTAATAATCATCTAAAGATGCTTTTTAGTTATTGGGATGATGCCATAAGAAGTACAAAAATCATATTACTATTAATAAGTTTTTATTGCCAAGAACGTCATAATAGCTCATAAATCTTTTAACAGTTCTGTCTGAAAAAAATTGACTGGCTTATGCTAAAACTGGTTTTATTTGAAATAGAATATTGTATAATTGAGAAACATTGTCAGAAATTTGTACATTAACATATGCATTAAAGGATTAAGATCTATAAATAAAAAAAGGTCATTTAAAATTTAATTTCTGAATAGCTAAGTTTTAAATATTGAGAGATTTTACCAAAAATAAATTAGCACAGTTAAAGATCTCCCAGCCTCTACTTTGCAAAATTTTGAAAAATCGTGAGGATCTTATTAGAAGTGAAAAACCAAATGAAAACTCAGAGTGAGTGCAAATTAAATAGATCAGGTACAGATAAATAAGTTTGAAAAAGCTCTAAGACTGTGGTTTTAAAATATTGGAGAATGTAATACTCCAATCAATGGACCGCTTAGGCAACAAAAAACAGAAAATATAGCAACTCAAATGGGTAAAAAAGATTTTGTTGCAACAAATAGTTGGTTCTAGGGCTAAAGGAAATGTGAAAACAATATTTTAAAGAAAATTCTAGGCGAACAAAAGTATGCCAACTGAAGCCAGCTAGAGAAAATTGGCTACAAGATCAGAGGCCAACACTGTCCCATATTAACCAGAAAATGTTTAGTTTACAATGCCGAGGAGGCTGGTTTGGTTTTCAGAGCACTGCTGAAACATACATACTTATTCAATAACGAAAGTTCAAAAGGAGATAAAATCTCAAGGAAACAAGAGTTACTTTGTCTTGTTGCATCAGTATGTCATGAAAGATCTTTATTGATCAAGAAAATTTAGAATTTACGTTGTTTTAAAGGTGTTAAAAAACTTTCTGTATGTAAACTATACCACCAAAATTGTTTGGATGACACAAATTGAATTTCTTAAATTATGTATAATTTTTATATGTTAAACCAAAATTACAATACATAAATATAAGGTGAGTTTTTCTCTTCAATTTATTTTTGAACTCGGTATGTGTGCCTTAAATTGAAAAATTTATGTAATTTCATGACTTGTCTATTTATTGGTTAATATGACCAAAATTGTTGTGTCCTAAAGTAATCACAATAAGCGAAGACTACTGTATTAGCACATTTGTTTGAATGCTTTTAAAATTTCTTGTAACTTTCAATATTATCTTTTCCTTGAATGAGTGACAATCACTAGTATTGAATGATCCTATAACTTTTCTTATTATAAAAGTTTTCAGTTGACCGTCCTGTGAAAGCATTAAAAGTGCCAACAGAAAAGAAAAATAATAAAAAGAAGTAAAATTGGAATTAAAATTGCGAATAAACTATACATTTAATTCAAATCTATTCATTGAGCCTACATTAATTTTTTATCAAAAATCGAACATATACAATTTTAATTACTAATTTAATAAAATATAAATTAATTTAAATTAGTTTTGTAATGATAAGAAGGTTTAGAAATGTGAATTATAAATTTAAAAGTAGTAATGAGTAAAGTTACACAAAAGCAGTTAATAAAGCAAAGCTCAAATTCAGTGGTGCAACAATCCACAGAGGGCCAAAGTCTACTGTGCCAACCCCATGTTTCTTGAACTTGGGCTCTGGTTGGGGGGACAGCCGACCGTATAATACCCAGTGTTTAGTCCCCAAGCATGCTAGTGGCTAAGTGGTAGCACTTCATGCTTCTATGCCACAGGGCCTAGGGGCAGGCAAGGTTTACTCTGCCTTTCACCCTTCAGTGGGTTGATAAAATGAGTACCAAACATATAAAGTAAAAAACTCGATAAAAAGCAGCAAATCTTTGAATACAAATAATTTAAAAATTACCTTTAGATTCAGAATTATCTTCTAATTTAAAGCTTCTAGACTTCCATTGACTCTCAGGAAGGATTTCAACAACAACTTCATCACCATGTATTGCCCTGTTTCGATCTATCATTCCATGTATAAATATGTCTCCCGAATCCTTCTTGAATGCTCTGAATTAAAATTTTAAAGTAGCAAATATTTAGATTAGCATTTCAAATACAGTAAAAGATCTTAATGCAATGCTTTGCATTTCATAGAATTTTGCTTTAAATAGATCAATATTTAAATTCTTTAAAATAGTTTTTAAATACAAATAATTAAAAATATATGCACTTAAGTATAAAATATATGCAAAAAAAAGTAAATTTTTTAAAGCATTAGAACTTGAAATAATTTTTTTTTTATCAAACTTTAACTTTGAAATTGTAACATTTAATTTTAACAAATAATGTAAAAAGTTATTAGCTCTTGCTTTTACAGAAATTTCTTAACTACAATTTTCATTGTTTACAGCCGTGAAGTTAATGAGGTTTAAGTAGAATTGCAGTTTATAGAACTGCAATATATAGGTTTTCTATAGTAATAATTAGTTAAGTAATATGAAGTAAAAAAAAATGTTTTTATCTTTGGAAGAAAGTACAATTGGTATTATGTAATTTATTTGATTCTTCAACAACTTAAAAGGTTTTATTGACTAAATCAGTTAAATCAACAATTTTAATCACTTGCTTTTTTCAAAAAAAAAAAAAAAAAAAAAAAAAAAAAAAAAAAAAAAAAAAATATTAAATAAAAAAAAAAGTTAAATTTTCATTTTGAGCAGAAGGAACAAAAACAGATTCTTTTTTAAAAACTATTACATGATTTGAAAATTTTTTAAACAAATTTATGTTACATTTATAAACTACAGATTTTTATTTTTAAATGCAAAGATGTATGATAAAAATATACAGATAATAGATGTCACCATTCTAATATCCTGTAGTTGTATTGTATTCACTGCCAGAATGCATTTTTGTAAATGAATGATTGCTATATTTTTTTTTTTATTTTGTGCTTGTTCACATATTCCAGATTTTTAGCATTTTACTTTTAAATTTATACTTAATTTAATCCTTTCATCAACAAGTACATTCATTCAAACTTATTATATTTGTCTAACTGTATTATAAAGTTTCAAAAGTTCAAAATTTATCATAAAGTTGGTCTTTAAAATTACTTGTCATTAATTTCTCATCTGAGAAAAAAAAAAAAAAAAACATTTAAAACTTTTTTGATTTGATTTTTGACCAACAGTAAAAAAATAAAGGATTTCTTTTTTAATGTGTGACGACTGTTTTACAGATAGCACAGATTTTTATTTGAGAAGTAATAGAGGCTTTAAAGCCTTTCTTGGCCAATTTTTTTTCAAATGATAATTTTTTCATTAATATTAAATAATAATAATAATAAAAAACAAAAGAGATAAGATAGATATGTATGAAAAGAAACCTTCAAGTTGGTTGCAGAGATCTGAATTTTATGTATATTTGAATATGATAATAATATAATATGAATTATAAATGATTTGAATAATAAGATAAGAATTTTCCTTAACTTAATTTGCTTTTTCAATGATTGGAACTTGTCTAAAGAAACATTTTTCATTGATACATGTTTTCTTTCATAATGACTTAATGTTACTCATGCTTTTAATTTAGTAAGATATTTTTAAGTATTTAATATAATTTTTTGTGGGCACATTATATGATCTTTAAAGGAATTAATTACAGCAGAAAAATAATAATAAATAAATAAAACAAATTTGCTATTTTTACAACAAATTAGTCAATTATCCAAATGTATGAATGAAAACCATCAAATACTAGATTTTGCATTAGCTATAAATAATGCTTCCTGAAATAATCTATTAAAAATGTAAATAATATAAATACCTAATAATGCTTGATACTCATTTATACACTTTGCGAAAAAAAAAAAAAAAACTGTTTAAAGAGCAATAAAGGAAGGAAAAAAAAATTGAAAACTAATACAAACTTTTTGAAGTGATGAATAAACTACTTGAACAAATAAAAAACTGATTAATAAATAAATTTAAAAAAAAACTGTTAAAGGAATTTTTTTTAACAACATAATCAGCTAAAACATTTTGGAAAGAACATTTGAACTCCCCCCCCCTATAATCTGTATATTTAAGTTAAGGCAGCTATAAGTGTATGAAATTCATGTTTAAAAATAAAATAGTCAATAAAATAATAACGATTCAGTTAGATGGTAAGAAATGCATTATAAATTTAAATAAGATGCAGTATCAAAAATTAAAGTGGTTAATAAAATGAACTCATACTTAGATGATGCTACAAAAGCTTCTTCAGATGCATTATGCTTGTTAACTCTCAAATAGCCTTTAAAATAGCGACCAGCTTTGATACCAGCTTCAAGAACACTTGATGGCAAATAATTGTCATAAGATCGTGATAAATCTAAAATATACATATAATTTTAACTACCGTCAAAAAATATATACAAAGGGCTAGGGGTAATATAGTGATAAGCCAAATTTTATCCAAAGATGACATCTTTAAACTAAACGTATAGCTTAGTTTAAAAATTATAATTTTAAATAAGAAAGCAAAAGTTCCATGTATTTTTACTAAACAACATAATACACAGATTTCTTACCCAAAATGCAATAATCAACAATTTCAAAATGTGGCTTATTATTTATATTACCTCAGCCCTCCATATATGCTGCAATATTTACATTCCTTCTTTGGAGCATTCCAAATTTCATACATTAGGGGTAAATATTTAAGATATAAACAGCATCCGATAAGTGGCTTTTATTACGTTTGATTCATGAAATAGATGTTAAGATATTAAAAGGAAATACATAATATTTTTTTCTATTCAAACAGTAGTGGTTGTAAATAAAATTAAATGCTGACTTCAGATAAAATTGATTTACTGAATAAATTTAGCATTTAATAGATAAATGAATATATAGATATAGGTTGAGAAATTAAACTTAATAAAATTTTATGTGACTTTTAGTGAACATTTAGAGCCTTTATTTTAAAGTCATGTGACATATTTTCTGCATAGATTAGAATAAATATGAAAGATTGATTAAGTTACATCATCAAAACGTTTTAATATCTTTATAATTTTTAAATTTAAGAATCATTTCATTATTAATCTGAAATAATTGCATGGATAAATTCAGTTTACTTAATAATGGATCTTCAAGATCAATTAGCAGATCAAAAACAGTGTGAAACTTGATTGAATATAGCTTTAATAAATTTATTTAAGATCTTTATTTAGTTATTCTTTTTATTGAGGAATGAAATATATTATTGGTTTAATTTTATTTAAGCATTAAAATTTAATCTTATACAGCATGTAGTGCAGAGATGAAAGTCATTAAGTAAGAAAAATATAAGGTTGAAATGTAAAATATTAAGCAGAAGTTTGCATGAAAAAGACTTGAACAAAATAATTTGATATTTGATGTTCCCTTTGAAACATTGATTAATCTAAATTGATAAGAGTTTCATGACTGATAAAAATATTTATGAGATCTAAAAATGCAAGAAAACTAAAATCTGTTGCCTAGAGTTAAGTACAGTTTCAGTAATAATTGAGATTTATTAACATTGAGATAGTTTGAAACTATATTCTTATAGAAAAAAAATAATAATTATCAATTACCTCTATGAAAAAAATTAAGATACCTTTAACAGTTCCAGCAGAAATCGCTAAATTTAATGACTCATATAGTTGTAAAGGTGATTCTAGATTCTTGTGCAGACTGTTTAAATATTCTCCAAGGGTATATACTTTCACATTCGGATTTTGAACCAATGATTTATAAGCCTGCAATATTTTAAGAAATTAAAAATATTAATGTAAAAATAAATAAATAAATAATTAAAATAATAAAGTTACCATAAGGAAAATAAGTGAAGAACAATGTAGATAAATTAAGATACAAAAAATTCAATTTTTCGCAACATTTTTACAAAAAGACTATTAAATGTAAATTGAATTAAGTTTCCTTTATAAATAAATAATTACCAAAACAGTAAGATATCCTAAAATAAAATTACAAGCATGAGACACATTTCAAACACTTTTTTTCTTTTTCCAAAAAAATAGTCAATTATCTTTTTACTTAAAGGAGAACACAGTGCAATTTTCAAAAAAAAAAAAAAAAAAAAAATTTTTTTTTTGCATTTTTTATGGTTTATCCTTTCAAGATTATTGTACTAAAATATTGAATTAATTTTCTTTCAAATGCAAAAGTTACAGCATAATATGTTGATGCAAGACACGCTGTGACATGTGTGAACTTGTGGACTAATGTATTTGCTCACTCTTATCAAAACATTTTAGTAAAATACTATAATTTTAACTATTTTATTGAAGTAATTTGGTTAAGTAATGTAAGAAAAAGAATTAATGGTATTTTCAGTATACAACTTATTTAGCTATAAAATGTTTTAATGAAGGTTGCAAGGGGTTATTAATACTTTTGGAACAATTGGAAATAAATGGCACTTGAGACGGCTGAAAATGATAAAAAACAACTTATGAACCAGGAATTGATGTATTATAGTTAATTGTAAAATTTTATATATTTATATGGATAATTGATCATAAAATCTTAAACACAAATTACTTGAAACCATGTTTCTCTTACTTGCTGTATCTCCAATTAGTAAAATTTTCAACGGACTTATTTCATATTTTTACACAATGTTCACAACAAATATAGTTTTTGTTGCATACAGGGATTTTTTAATTCAGTTGATTGGTTTTACATAATCACTGAAAATGTAAGTTATTTTAAGTCATTTTTTGAACTTTTTTCCCTCACAGCAGTGCCATTTTGTGAACGCAGCTACACTTTTCAATGGTTGAGGAGATACTTTGATATAATTTTTAATAATAATGGAAATTATTTTGTGTCCTATTTTTTGCACTAATATACAGTACAATGGTACTAATATTCTTTAAAAGAACAAAATAAGCATCAATATTTAATTACATAAAGATAGACAATCAGAAATAACTATTTAAATTTAATTTCCAAAAAAATCAATGTAGTTTTGATATTTTGAATGTTTATGAACATACAAAAAATAAGGCTTTGTATAGAAATCACAAAAAGTTACAAAAGTATAGATAAAATGTCATTCACAAATCAAAAAAAAAAAAAAAAAAAAAGAACTAAAATAAGATGGCATTTAATATTTAAAGAAACCAGGAAATTAGTTTAAAATTTTAGAGCAATTTCGTAGTGTAAATTAAAATCTGTAGATTCCATGCGAAACTTATAACAGTTGATATATTGGGTATTGGTAAATTCAGCTAAAATTAGGTGCATTTATACCAAAATTTAGACAAGGCTAAATTTTCCTAGGCAAGTTTTTAAAGTACTTATTTTCTTAATTGCATTTAAAAATTTTTACTTTTCTTCTACAAATCTTTATTTATTATAGTATTTTTTACAATTGAAATGAAGTGCTAATTAGCTTTATGAGAAAATTAACATTAAAAGTTTTGGAGTGTTTTATCTATAATTATGTTAATTAAACTACTTCTATAATTATGTCACAGCCTCAATCAAATATTTAGTAACAGGAAGTAACATAAAATATTAAATTTTCTTCAAAAAAAGTAATAAAAAATGCACATGAGTGGGAAAATCTAAAAAATTCAGAATATAAAAATACAAAAATTAAAAAAACAAAACAAAACGCAAACATACTTCAATATTATCTGTAATTAAGATTATAGGTATAGACCCTTCCAAATGATCAGAATAAAATTCAGCTACTCTGACACAGCATCTTAAAAAGATTAAATCAAATCAAAGTTATAATAAAACCATAATGCAAAGGAATTATAAGTTTATTTTTAAATGTCATAGCAAAATACAGGGTAATTTTTTTTTTACAAAAAAAGAAAAAATAAAAATAAAGGAAGAAAAAGGCGGCTTTAATGGTTTTTTTGGGGCACTTTAAGACAGACCAAGCATTGTTAAAATATTCAGGCTACAAATAGCTTGTGCAATAATTTTTTTTAAATAATAGTAATTAAATCTTCTAAAGCCTTCATTTTCAGGTTACAAATAGCTTGTGCAATAAAAAAAAAACCTTTTGTAATAATTAAATCTTCTAAAGCCTTTATGAGTAACTTTGCTAAGAAAGATAATCATATTTGACTATATAAACTTAGAGAGTACTTTTTTAAATGCATAGAAAGTTTTTCAAAATTAAAATGATTTGAAATGCTCATAAAGAAGTCTTATAATTTTGCACAGAACAGAGGTAAACTAGATTGAATATTTAAATAAGAAAATATCAAGAATAACAATTTAAATTCCATAATAAATTTTGAATTATATACATACTTAATTAACCATTCATCATAAGACTCAGAAAAAGATCTAGGAACATGAGTATGGATAGAAATTTCATTCAGAAAAACAGTACTTCCATGTCGAATATCTTTAGTAATATTGAGGAGGCGTTTACTAAATCGTTGGCCCATACTTTGCATTACCTATTAAATAAAGAATAAATTATCAAATAAAATTTTTTTTAGAATTTTTAAAAGTAAAAAAATTCAAGAGGTACAGTGCGCAAAAAAATAAGCAGACCGCCCTGAATAACTTTTGACCTAATAACCAGATCTTCAAGTTCTAGTACTCAATCTTAATGGTTTGAGAGAGGGACTTCAAATATGTTAATTAATTAAATCTGACGCAAAAACGTACTTTATCTGAATAAATATACCATTTTTTTTTATGGATTTCTGAACCTCAAAATATAAGGGGTAGCCGCAACTGGGAAATATGGTCCCAATAGTTTGGTTAGGAGAGCGATATAAAGTTTGAGGGACATCGATGGAATAGTTCCTGAGATATTGAATTTTACACATACAACTTTTTAAAATTTCATTTCTCAGGAACTATTTGATCAATTTCACTCAAATTTTGTATTTTGCCATTTAAAATGATGTAAAATATTGTATTCCTGGCAATTCAAATTTTTTTGACTATTATTGAATAAAAATGATAAAAAATAATAAATATTTACTAAAAGTTACTTTTTGAACAAATTACCCTTGAATAAATAAATTTTATAATTGCATGCAATTTTTTTAAAATTTGTTTAAAAGTTTTTCGAGATATGGCGAAGTATGCAAAAAGTAAAATTAACATTAAGGGGTTCAAACTTTGGATGGCTCTTGTGACCAAACTATTATGACTATATTCCCCAGATTATGGCTAACCTCTAAATTATGTGAGTCCAAAATCCAAATCCATAAAAAAAGGTACGTTTATTCAGAGAAAGTAAATTTTTTTCCCTAATTTTGTACCTTAAAATATCATCTGCACTAATTTGTTAGCATATTGAGGTCAGCCCTTCCACCATTGAGTCCTAGAATGTGAAAATTCAACTATTGGAGCAAAAGTTATTCAGGGTGGTCCTTTTATTGCACGCTGTACACAAATCAGCAATAACTAATTAACAGTATTGAAAGTTTAAAAATATTATTGTGTTTGTTATGAACAAATTTAACTAATACATTTTTAAATTTTTTTAAAAAAGAAGAAAAAAACAAAACAAGGTAGATTTTTTTGGTTTGGTTTTTAGCATTGCACTAGAGTTAAGCTATTGAAAAGGGTGTGAGATTCATCCTCTATGATGATCCAAAGACAATAATGATGCACTTGTGCAAACACTATAGAAATTTAGATGAAAAGCAGTTGGTTGTAATAATCTCCTTACTTCACCAATATTTTTCCCATCCATAAACTATGGGTGACATTTAATTAAAAAGGATTTCAAAATACGAAGACATAATCAGAGAAAGTTTAGTCCCACCAGATACTCAGCCTTTAGCATGTGAAATTGAATTGAAGTCTAAGATGTCATAGGTGACGACTAAACTCACCACACCTAGTAGTGAAAAACAGGATAGTGAAAAACAGAACAGAGTAGCATAGAGAAAAAATAAAAAGAGGAAAGGATTTTTTATATATCTTTTTGATTGTACTAAGAGGCATTAAGAAGTGAGATATTAGTGAGTAACATAGTATAGTGAGTACCATAGCAACTTATCTCCTACAAAAATTGTACATGATTTTGGTTTTGATAAATAAATTCTGAATAAAAATTTATTGCTGAAATAAGAGCAATGAATTTAAAAATATAGAATATCTTTATCATAAAATGATGAGATTTGTTTAACAATTTAGAAGTTAATTTAGAGGGGAAAATAAGATGAGATAAAACAAACTATATAAGAATTTTTTATCAGTCTTAACTTACTTTAGCAGCAATACTTTGTAAAATAATTAATCCCTGCAATTCCGGTAATTCTAAAATTTCCAAATAGTTCAAAATAATGTCTATGCAAGGCAGGGCATAATGAGTCACATCTTTTTGTAGTCCACTTGGTTTTGAGTCTGAAAAAACAAATAAAAATTAATTTATAGTGCAACTTTTCATTTGGACAGATTTTAGTTATTTTATTGTTTTAGGCATACAGTTAAGATCATTTTCAAAATGAAAGTAATAAAAAACTAAAATGGACAATCAATTTACAAGACTATTGGTTTCCAACTTTTTATTTATTTATAATTTTATTAAAAGTATTATTGGCAAAATGGTTAAGGCATTATGGTGTCATTGAGAAGGACTAACTAACTAATACAGACTAACAGTGTAAAGCCTATCCAGTTTTACATGGCAAGCTTGTAAAAAGACATAAAGGGGGTGGTGTACAATGCTTTCTACATTGTCAACATGATGCTGTAGGTCTCATTAAGCAAGTGGAGCCTTAATCTTCATGATCCCTTTGATATTCAGAATGCTAAGAATGAAACATATTACAGTCAAACCCCACTATAGTGAACCTTCAAGGGACTGACATTTCGGTTCACTATAACTGGGAGTTCACTATAACCGTTAGCAAGCGATTTAACTAATGGTTCCTTAAATTCTCCCTTTTATTACACATGATTCAAATAAATGACTGAAAAATATTATGTAGTAGCAAAAGATGTGTTATTTTTTTATTACTCTTCGTCTTACGTACAATAAAAATCTTGCAATATTTAGCTGATGAGCAATCCTCAACATCAGATATGGAAACACTTTTGACTCTCAGATAATTTTTCCTGAATTTCTGTTATTCCGCTTTTTAAACCTGTCTAACCTGCCATTCGATCACATAAAAGTAGTCTCACAAAATGGCTTAGCAAAGTCTTCGACATATGTCCAGATACTGGAAGATTGCTGCTTCTTCGAATGCTGAACCACTTCAGTAACGCTTTTTCAACATCCTTGTGATCTGCTTTCTTTTCTCAACTTTTACCTGCCATCTAAATTTCTTTCATGAGCAGAAATTGCTAATTGACTATTTTTCCATTTGTAACAAACTGTAGATTTGGGAAGTTTATATTCCCTGCAAATATCAGCTTGATTAAATCCATTTTAAATTTTTTTGATTATGCCCATTTTAACATCAATGGAGAACGTTTTACGTTTACTTACTGCTCTCCATAGTTAAATTTGAGACACTTGTTTGCAGGTTTTTTTTAACTGAACTGATAGCCAAAAGGAGTTGAAATGAGGACCTTATCAACATAGATTAGTGTCCAATCCTTTGACAAATAATGAATAATTACTCATTCCCTCTGACAGAAAATGCATATTGATCCCACTGACGCCTTACAGGTGCATCATCTGCCTGAGTTGGACGCATCTGCTTGGTTTATTTAGGGATGGAAAAGTGAGATAAAAGAAGCTGACAAGAAAAAATGCTTATCGCTACATTCCCCTCTATAAATGGTTTTAAAAATCGGTATATGTATTTATTTGAAGTAGAAATTTCAAAATTACAAAAAAATGAAGAAAATGGAAATTAAATTTGGCGAATGATTTTTTCCACTGGAAAAAAACAAAAATTATGTCAAAATGAATTTTTTCTAAACAAATCAATATTTTTTATTCGATTACAGTAATTTTCGGTAGATGCGCTGTGTAACCAATTAGAATTGAGTCCAAATAATATAAGCCTAAAACAAACTACTGCAAAACAGTTTTTCATGAGAAAAAAAAATTATCATAAAAAATTGTTAAGATTTGCATTTGGTGAAGACTTTCGAAAATTGGCGAATACTTTTGATATTTGGCTAATAATTTGAAATCCTTAGCGAGGACCCTGTATACATATAGTTTGTGTGTGTTTAATTCTTTACTGACAGCTGAATAATTTTTCTCTAAATTGTAGTTTAATAGGAAAGTGGTGTAGGCATAAAGAATAAAATTTCCTTTAAACTCTTCATTTAGGCATTGTTATAAGTATTAACCAAATCCAAGAAATAGAGATTTAATTTGTATTCCAGTACGCACATTTTAGCATTATAAACTGATATAAGAAAAAAAAAAAAAGCTTTGAAGATAATACAAATTTGAATAGTTATTGGAACTTCATTAATATATTTTTAATTCTTATTTCTAGTTAAGAAAACACATCATTAATTAATATTAAATGAAGAGTTTAATAATATTTTCAAGAATTAACAGCGATTTCGGTATAGACTAACAAGTATACTAACAATTGCAGAGTAGATGCCAAAAAAAGTAGTGATGCATCCCTAGGGACACACAATTCTCTAGTGTGACAAAAAGATATGCAAAAAATATAATGGAAGCAATAGTATAACTAAATTTTAAATCTATGTATAAAATAAATATTTTTTCTTCCTTATTAATAAAAGAAAGGAAATAATTTTGAATAATTATGAAATATTCTTATTAATAAAATAATTCTGAGTATCAAATTACATTAACATGTCCTTTTTGCAGATGTTTTATCAGCCCTAACTAAAAGCCTAATTTGTATATATATGGCTCCTGTTTGAAATTCTTTGTCTTGTCTATAAATTAACATAATAATTAATGTCCACATTAATGGATATAGAATTCATATTTTAAACAGGGACGCGTCTGTAGTAAAAAAAAAATCAAGAAATTTTGAAGTCCTTAACCATAAGTACCAGAGATCTCCTTATCATGATCTTGGCAACTTCTAAGCCAACTCGAGGAGTATAACTATAGTGCGGATTTGAGAACAACTCCAGACTAAAAGTCTGGGACTGTCTGTTGCTATGGTAACAAGCGAGAGCACATTTCTAATGGGGGTGAAATGGAGGAAAGGTGTCGATTGGTTTACTCACGATGACCTATGCAGGGTTAAGACAATACTATTCACCCCACACCCCTATTCGAAGCATCTTTTTCTCGTAACCATAGTACCTGCCATGACATGAGACAGGTGTCTGGAGGAGTTTTTCTGAAAGTTGTACTATAGCTTCCATCCCTGGTCAAACATTTGGGGGATATTTCCATATCGTAACCTGCTGCACCAACTACAATCGCCAAGGTGCCAAATAGATTTTAAACTTGCAAACTTTTTTTTAAAAAAACATGTAGATATTTGCCAGGAGTTATACATTTCAAGTTTGTCCCTTTCTGTGATATTTTTTTAGTTTCTCGAGGGCCACTGATCAGAAGTTGCCAAGACTTCGCGATTATTCTGCCACAGATCAGGATATGGAAATCTCCCAACACCTTTACATGTCTTTTAACTTTTACATGGCCTTCCTTTTGAAAGTTTAAAATCCATTTAGGGCCTTGGTGAGACAGATCATGGTACAGAAATATCCTCTGAAAAACCCGTAGTTTCTAATGCCTAGCAGAATTACTGACTAAAATGTGAAAAGTATAGGATGGAGCAGGAAAAAGAATGTTCTCATAGTTGGTTATAAGTGACTAACTATTAATAAAATAGTAAAAATATTCAATTTTCAAGAGTAATGGTGCCCACTACCTGTGTTGTCACATGCTTTACATAAAGAACTATGGCAGGATATGTCATCACGAAGATACAATTCTCGGACGATCGGACTAGCCTTCCCTTTTAATTTGACTAGTTTTGTTGTTACGTTAGAGTACATGTCGTTACATGGTACGTTGGAGAACATCTTTTTAAGTGAATCTCTAGTGAATGAATTATGATAGAAGGTCTCTTAACAAAGGGTAACTAAGCCATGTAAAAAGATTTTTGCTGTGCCTAATTCAATTTATACTTAAAATGACGAATGGATGTTCTAAGTGCAGCCTCTTCAAAATTATCCGTTAAGTGGATCGTAGAAAAATAATAGATTCAAAGAACCACACAAGAAACATCAATTTAAATAGAATGTTTTAATCTTAGAACAATAATGCAAATTGAAGATATTTTGAATATGTAGACGTACGCTTCTGCCTGCCCATTTCTTTTTAAATAAGATTCTATGTTTTCTTTAAAATTCAGTTAAATAACGAGTTTACCACCTGAGCAAACTAATTATTAAATATATCTCTTCTTTATGACGTAAAAAATGTCTTAAAATTTCATAAATATAAATAAAGCATTTACAAAAGATATGCATTAATTACAAATTTTAAAAAGTTATCAGGTTAACCCCGATGTTTAAATCATTAAAAAAAATAAGCAAACAAAAATAAAACTGTAACAATAAAATTTTTTTATGTTACAGTGTTTTTTTTATAAATTAAATTTTCTATTCGCAATCACAAGACCAGTTCCGTGACTTGACCTTTACTTTTCTCTCACCTCCTGTTCTCAGTTGACGCATTACGATATTTTCCTCTTTCTTAATATTTTTCGTACTTCAAAATATTTTAATATTATTGTCAAAAATATTTTTTTAAATTTCCACGAAGCATTCTTTTAGAACTCTAATATTGTTTTCAGTTCCAAATAGTTTTCTAACTTAAAAGTTTTTCATCTATTTAAAAATCAAGAGAGAAAGTAACGTACTTTCACCTCCTATGACTCTCCACACGCTAATGGTGAAAACATGTGAAGCTTTGCCTTAGGTAGAGAGTTCTGCTCTTCGCCACCTGTAGCACCATTTCGATCGCCAATTCGACTATCTAATATCGACATTCTACTATCAACCCTTATTTGCATAATGATGGAAATTTGCATCATATCATTTAGTGAACGAAAAATTGTACCAAGAACTGTAAATTAGTTGTTTCTGGCAACTTTTATCGCGACTATTGAGTAACAAGAAACGTAGCTGCCAAAAAAAAAAAAAAAAAAAAAAATGCCACAATTACTAGAGCGGGTTTGAACTTGTCATTAAACCATTTGTTGTGATTTGCAAGAAGTGTACGATTTCTTGAATATTTTTATAGCTATTCTGAGATTTTTTCGTTTATAAAAGCGATGAGTAAGAAGGTTTGTTTTTTGCGTTTCTGCCATTTTTTGTGTAATTTATATCGAATACCCAAATAATCTTCCCAAAACCATGTGATAGAAATTTACATCACTATGGAGCTGTTTCACTCTAATGTATGACGATGACGAAAATGTTTTTTACTATTTGCTTATTTTATGTTATTTTTGTAGAGAAATTGAAGTATACTAAAAAAGAGGAGGATTGAAGACTACTTAGGCCAGTTAGAAGGCGGTTGCTAATCAGAAGATGGCCTGCATGACGAAAATTCTGACGACTAGTACCGCGATGCAGATGAAATTATAAGAGTGCTGCAAGAAGAGAATAATAATTGTTGCTTTAATTATCCTCAGGAACAAAAATGATACATAGATATATTATTTTTTTTATTAATTTTGCACTGAGCTTAACGAGTAAATTTGCATGATGATAAATATTTCCATCACACTGTTTTTTAAAATATTTTATATTATATACACTGGTTATCATAAATTAAGGAAAAATCACAAAAATAGCGATAACTCTTTCAAAAGTAAGCCAAACCGTGCAAAATTTGCATATGTTGTCCACTAAGAGTAGCTGAGTAAAATTGCAATATGCAAATTAGTGGCGCTGCACTCGGCTTACGTCATCTGCCTGGAGCATAAAAGTCCAAGTTTGAGAGAAAGCACACAAATTTTACTGTGATTGCGACATTGAAAATCTGAGATAGCCAATTCGTAATAATGACCTCTAGGCATCATTTGCCTGAAGAACTACGATGGAGAGCCATCGGGAGACTAGAGGCAGGGCAGAGTCAATCAGAAGTGACCAGATGGCTAAATGTGAGTCCATCTGTGGTTCATAGACTTTGGAGGCAATTTCAAACCACAGATTCGGCATCTAGGAGGTTCAGTCAAGGACGGCCAACTGTTACGACCAGTGCCGATGACCGATATTTGACATTAAGTGCACGCAGGAATAGAACCGCTACTCCGACACATCTTAGATCCTCTCTTGCTGCAGCCACCGGAAGGTTGGTGTCAACGTCAACTGTGCGCAGAAGGCTCCACGAAGGTGGTCTGTATGCGAGACGACCAGCCATTTGCGTGCCGCTCACATCACGCCATAGGAGAGACCGTTTGCAGTGGGCCCGACAACATGTCCACTGGACGTCAGATCAATGGAGGCCTGTTCTCTTTACGGATGAGTCCAGGTTTAGTCTAGAAAGTGACAGTAGACGTTATTTGATATGGAGAGAACCTGGGACCCGTTATCATCCATCAAACATCCGTGAAAGAGATGCATACGGAAGAGGCAGTGTCTGTGTTTGGGGAGGCATATCCTTAGGAGGGCGCACATACCTCCATGTCTTTCCAAGGGGAACCGTGAATGCTCAGGTTTATCGAGACAACATCCTTGATGCTTATGTGCGCCCATATGCCGGGGCAATTGGTGATTGCTTCCTGTTACAGGACGATAATGCAAGACCACACAGAGCTCGCATTGTTGATGATTATCTTCAACAGGAAACAATTACTCGCATGGAGTGGCCAGCTAGATCCCCGGACTTGAATCCTATCGAGCACGTTTGGGATGCTCTAGGGAGGCGTGTATCTGCCATCAATCCGCCCCCTCAGACCCTTGCCACGCTTGCAACTGCTTTACAAGAGCAATGGCTCTCACTTCCTATTGAACTGATAGACCGCATAATTGAAAGCATCACACATCGCTGTTTGTGCTGTATTGCTTCTAGAGGCAATCATATTCCATATTAAAGGTACTTTTTCTATTGCAAACCGATACTTCCAATTTGTTTATTTTATACATGTGCTAATTTCTATACTACTATTAATGTCTGATAATTTCTTTTTATGTTGTTTAATACCTTACTATGTGTTGTATATTGTGGGTAAGTTTCATAAAATTCCATGTGTAATTTCTTGAGTTATCGCGATTTTTGTGAATTTTCCTTAATTTATGATAACCAGTGTAGTTAAACTTGGACTTTTTTAAACAATTTTCCTTTAATCTAGAACATGAATTATATCACCCCGATTTATTTCATCAAATTTTTATCCTGTATGTGTAAATACAGGGATGTTTCCTTATGTCCTCCTTAATATCCACTCACTGACCAGTGAATTAGAAACCTTAGATAAATGCTTTTTTGGTTCTCATTTTGCTCGAATAACATTTCGTACTCGTGAGAGCATCGATTCTACAGGATTATATTTTCTGCATTTATGCCCTACTATGCTTGCCTAAGCAGAGCTTAATATACTGTAAATTAGATGGAAGAAGTGATTGCTGTCGAATGTGCTTTTCCAACGTGTCCCAAATTTTTTTTTTATTAGGCTAACATCCAGATTTTGGGGTTGTCAAGACCAGGTATTGGAAAGATGTTCGTTGAACCTATTTTGTATGCTTCTGGCACGATATAGAGTTACATTATCGTCCATGAAGTATCCGTTACCTTCGGAGTAAAAAAGCAACATTGGAAGATGAACTTAATTCGTCCTTTTGCCTAGCTATTACATGGCTCTCTGATTACTCTCTAGAAACACCAAGGCACCATTTTCATGTCTCACTGCATGATACTCCCCCCAGACCAGGGTTTCCGCTACGGTAGCTTTTTTCGCAAAATGCGAAAAGACCCCTCAAAAATGCTAAAATTCAACAAAGCATTTTCGCATTTTTGCTAAAGGATTTTACTAAATTCCATTAAAAAAAAGCTTCCGCCAAAAACCACGACGCTAACATCCATGAAAAAAAGTTTAAGTTTAGTAGAGTTTAGTAGAAATGGAGGGTGCAAGTGCTAATTTTATTTATTCTTCTTTGATAAAGACACTTGAGAGTTTGAAAATAGATGTTACAAAATGCTCATCCTTAGGTACAGATGGACCTTCAGTTACGACTGGTGTTAGAGCGGGGGTTGCTGCTCTGTTCAAAAACCAAAATCCGCATTTAATTTCAGTACATTGTGTGGCACATAGGCTAGCATTAGCCGTGAGCCAAGCAGCGTCTGAGAGTGCTTACCTGGTAAAGTTTCAGGACATAATAAAAAGAATTCACTCTTATTTTGAATGCTCCCCTGCAAATACCAGGCGATTGAAGAATGTTCAAGATATCCTTCAACAAAAATCAAGGAAATTCATAAAGTTATCAACAACTCGGTGGTTGTCTTTGGGGAATTCAGTTACAGCTCTGGATTGCAACTGGCAAGCTCTTGTTAGTGTTTTAATGGAAGACAAACGTCCTGTTGCTCAAGGGTTGTTAAAAAATATAACTACTTTTTTGTTTTTAGCAACCACTGCCATCATGAATGATATCATGTTCAACATTAATAAATTAAGCCTCATATTTCAAAAATCTAATTTAAATTTTGAATATGTTCAATCAAGTGTGAAGGCTTGTATTTCAAGTTTAGAAGAAATAAAAAATGGCACCGGCACTCATTATATGAGTTTTTTAGATGATGTGCCTAAGAAGGAAAGTGAAAAATTTGAGTTTCAGGGCCATATAATTTTAGATGGACTGAAACAGAGGGAAAGATTCCGTAATTTGATGCACAATTTTTTAAACTGTATCATTGAAAATATTACTGATAGATTGGGAGATTTGGATAAAATCGAAATGTTCAATATATTTATACCTAGCAGGATGCCCCATAGTTCGGAAGAATTACAGCATTATGGTGTAAAGGAAATCCGTTGCATTTTCAATTTGTTTTCGGAATCTCCCAGAAAAGATTTTCAGTTTACAGAAACTCAATTACTTTGTGAATGGGGATTATTTAAACACATCTTAATGCAACGATGTAACAACATGTCATTTAATGAATTACTTTTATTTTTATATACCAATGATGTGTCTGAACAGTACCCATTAATAACTTCTGTTATTATTGTGCTCACTGTTGACTGTGTTGACACAGTCAACAGTGTCATACCAATGCACACTGTTGACTGTGAAAGGTGCTTTAGCTGCCTTAATTTGATTAAAACTAATATTCGAAACAGGTTGTTAATCAACCATGTAAACAATTTGTTAATGATTAATATTGAGGGCCCTGAAAGTGCATTTAACTTTCAAGAAGCATTTGTAAAATGGGCAAACATGAAAGAAAGGAAGATTGCTAATTATAAACCAAAATGTTTTGATAAATAATAAATGTGTTTTTTTTTTTTTTTTTTTTTGTTATAGGTATTCTTTTTGATATTCTTGTACATTAAGCTATTCTTTGTCAGATAACTTACAGTACTTGTTTGATATAAAGTAATTTTATAAGCCTAATGGCATTTTAGCATTTTGCTAAAACTTTTTTTCAGATTTTAGCTTTTTGGCTAATGAATTTTTAGACTCAGCTTAAACACTGCCCCAGACCTTAGTATAAAGCAAAGAAGTCAAGTTGGTCAGTGTGTGTGTACACAGAATATATTTAATAAGTATTCACAGAATACTAATTAAAAATGAAATTTTTTTTCTCCAAAATAGGGGTAGTAAATTGATATTTAAACAAAGGAGAAATAAAAATAATATCGAAACCCTCACCTGGGTTATGACTATGTTGAGCGAAATGTTAATTTAGGTAAAAAGTTCTTTACGAAACGACCGATTCTTTCATGAGGAAACTTAAAATCGAAGATGTAAAATATTTCAATTGCTAAAGCTCAATCACTCAATTGCTGAAAAAAATAAATAAAAATAAAATTATAATTCAAAATATAAAAAATTGAAGAATGTAAATAATCAAAATATAAATATAAAACTATTATAAAATTCTTAACATTTATGGTCTATTTTTATGCTAATTTTTTTAAACGCTTTTTAAGCAGCATTTCAAAATTTCTGGCACATTGAATCTATTAGAATTAATTGTAAGGTTTGATTACAATATTTGTGTTAATTTCTTTTAAGTAAGTCTGAATACATTAAAAATTTCTGTTATTTTTGAGCATTGATTAAAAAAAATTAACAATGAAAATATTTACTGTCCGCTTATTTGTACTAAAAGTTAGAATATGATTTTAAATTCAATTTTATATACTTTTTTTTTACTCTTATGAATTCTCCATCTCTTTACAGATTTCTTATAATAAAAAATTTATTTCTATAGTAATCTTTGTAGGCAGTGGGAATTTTATTAGTTTAAATTTTAGTTATTATAGACTCTTATTATTAATTAGATAACAATAATAACAAAATTAGTTTGGATTGAATTGCTAGAAACACCTTCAAGTTTCCTATGGCAATCAAACTGGTTTAAAATTTTTCTGCCTACTTTTACAAAAAAAATTGCATTCTTTTATTAAAAATTTGATAAAAGAATCTTGTCTCTCATATCTTATCTCTGATCTGATCTTATATCTGATCTTGTTCCTGTAATAGCAAGAACAAGTATGGTTTTAAATAGGTTCTCATATAAAATATTTTTTAAACTTTGTATTTCCTCAATAAGAAAAAATTAGTTTTCAAATAATGAATGAAAAAAATCAGAAATAGTATAAACCAAATAATTAAATCTCATATCAATCGAAAAATCAAACAGCATCAACTGAATAATTGTAATAATCTTATTATTTAATGCAACAATCATGGGAGATCGAAACTGTTTGAACTATAAGGTTTAAAAAAGTTTACATTTTGTTAAACAGAATCCAATGTTTCAACGAAGAAACCTTCTCAGGAATAAAAAATTAAAAGAACTTTATTTTTTATAAACCGCTCAACTGATTTGATTAGAATCCAATTTTCTATGCTGGTATTTAAAATTATGTAACGTGGCGTGAAAATTATGATTCATTTAAAACATTTTCTAATGTAATTAAATTAAATGATAAAAATTATAATTATTCAATATTCTTTTGAGAAACATTTAGATAAATGATTTTAATATTTATATTAAAAAGAACTCAAGCGCAATATAATCAAAGGTATTACAATCAAATACAAAAAAGTACTTTCATTGAATGAACGTTGCTTTTTTATGATAGATGGTGATTAATTATGGTGATAGCCTCTATCTTTGAAATATGACCCCACTAGTTAAATCGGAAAAGCTGCCAAAATTTTGAACCCCTTAAATTTAATTTCAATTATTGCTATTTCAGCTTATCTCTGAAAATATTTAAGCGAATCAAACAATTTTTGCTCATAATTACAAAACACATTTATTCTAAAATACTTCAATGTAAAAATTAAATTTTTAGTTACTTTCAATTTAATGATAGTCAGAAAATTTTAAATGCTACAATGAAAATTTGAATAAAGTTGTCTAAGTTTCTGAATAAAGAAGTTTTAAAAAATTCGTATTTTTAAATTTTCATTTCTCTGATTTTATTCACAATTTTAATTTTTCATTTAATGTTGTATTAATAAAAATGATGTATAAATGTGTATGCATTTACAATCCAATATTTTTTTAACCATTTCTAAATTTATAAATAAAAAAATCATAATTATTAAAAAATATTTTTTTTGAGCCTGAAATTATCTTTGGGTAAACTACTTTCATAATTATGTGCAAAAAGAAATTTTTTCTCCTACTCTTAAACAGATTTAGAAATATGCAAAAAGAGAAATTAATATTAAGGGGTCTACTTTCAACCACTAACCAGATTGAACTATCGAGATTATATTTTCCAGATTGCGGCTAGCCCCATATTTTTCTGAGTCAAGAAAACCGAATCGTTCGAAAAAATATAATGGTTTAACACGGGGAAATACGTTTTTGTACCCGATTCTGTAACTTAAAATATTTCCTGCATTTATTCGTTAACTTTATTTAAAGTTAAACATTTAGATTGCATCTTCGAACGTGAAAATTCGTCAACTTTTAAAGCGATCAATTTTTATTTCGCTCACTGTATAATATATTAAATAATCTCTTTAAGAAGATAAATGAAACATATTTCATGGAGCACCAATTAATATTTAAATAAATAAATAAATAAATAAATAAATAATAATAAAAAAAAGAACCAAGGACGTTATTAAAATCTTTCGAATCATAATCTGAGTCAATCATCGTAAATGTAAAATTAAAATAATCAAAATCTGTTTATTTGTTGAAAAAAAAAATTGGAGGCTTAGGTTATTATTTTGGCCATTTTGATTTTCATCAGACAAATAAACTAGGTTTAATTATATTAATGCCATCTATGCTATGACCTTTCTCTATACTGATTCGTAATAAGTGCTTGTTTTCCTTTTTCTCTTAAATATTAGTTTGAAACTCTAAATACATTAGGTTCTTATATTCACCACTTTAGTAAGGATAATACTAAAAATACATAAAGGGCAGCAATAACGAATATTATGTATCAGATATATTTAACTCAAATCTTACGCGTTTTAAAATATATTAGCTAGTTTTTCGTTTGCGTTTTAATAAGTTATAATTGACAATAAAAGTAGTGTTTTTTTTTATAATTTTTTTCTTACACGATTTATAGAAAGGGTTTTAAACAGTAACATTTTATTGTTTTTGCACAAAAGAAAATTAATGAGCTTACACTTCGGAAACAAAGACTTTTAGATTTATAAAACTGTTAAATTTTTTTTGTGCCAAAGGAGCACAATAAGCTAGTTATACTACTTATAAGAAGGTAACATAACATCATAAATATTAATAATGTAAGATATAGTAGTACAAAGGGAAATAACTATCGCTCTCGAACATATTGCGAACTCGTTTAGTGCGATGGCAAAGCTTGCTGCTAGTACGTGGAATTTAACCTAGGAATAATGTTTGATATGGCTACTCGATATTTATTTTCTAACTATTTTTACTTCTGAGAATTGAAACTGCAGCACAATGTTTGAAGTAGAAAAGAGAATGCTGTACACACTTCTACGTCAGCAATTTTAACCACTTTCCGATATAAATAAACTAAGTGACTCAAAGTAAAAAGAAGGAGACAAGAAAATAAAATTGGAAAAACTACGTTTTTCTAGTGGACTAAAAAGGAGAAAATAATTCCAAACATTATACAAACGAAACAAAAATAAAATTATCTTCCCTTTTTTAATTTACTTAAAATTTATAGTTTTTAAAATTTTATTTTATTTCATTACATCATGATTCATTTAATGTAATCGAATATGAAAGCTAACAGAGAAAGTTACTTAAAAACATTAAAGAACTGACAGCTGATTAAAATACACTGTGCTAAAAACACTATGGATTGAACTGTATGACTAATAACAATAGTTTAATTTGAAAACCAATCTAAATTTGCAATTACTTCTCTCTTATACTTAAATTTTTTTTGTTGCAATATTTAAAGCTGTTCATTTTCTTTTACAATCATCGCTTGACGTAAAGATGTAGAATATTTTATGAGGCATTCCCGTTAAAGGTAAAAATGTGCTGTAATTGGTAACTCGTAAAATTGCCAGTAAGTCGAGTAGTCTTAACGTTTTATGATTACTTCGGCTGTAAATGGGAATACCAATACATAAGCTTGCATTGGGTGCAATCTAATATAGCACTCGAGTAGTAAAAATTGAATAAAAACAAGAATTGTTTGCTGTTGTATAGTAGCTTGGGAGAGTATTAATTAAGTGAACAAGCTGGAAGAAAATATATTTGGTTGCTCGCAAGCAAGAAATAATCATTTATTTATGAATTAGGTACGTTTTTATTATATAGATAGGCTCTTTCTGATGACGTTTGCAGGTATTTCAGTTTTATCAATTCAATGAAATAAGTTTCTTTCTACTTAAGATGAATACTTTTGGTACAATAAAATGAGAAAATATTATCCCCAGTGGTTTTAAAATAAATAATTGAAACCGTTTATAAAGGATGTTCCATAATCACCACCCTCAACAATGATTATAATTTAAAGAATCTTTGACAAAATGATGACAAAATTATTCTTTTTGGGGGTTAAAAACTAATATTTAAGCCAAGAGAAAACAAACGCATTATTAGTTCCTGCAGAATGGACAATCGAGGAAATTCATCAGATTTTAATAACAAAGTGGGGTTATAAACACTAAAATCTATTTGATTGCTGAAGAAAATAGAGAAGTCAAAGGTGATTATCATGAAACACATTTAAAGAAGTTTTTTTATCCTTCCTCAATAATAATTAGTCAGATTTTGATGAAGTTTCTTCCTTGTTTGCAAACAACACATCATACATAATTATTTCTTATTTCTTTAGAAATTAGTTGTTTTTACGCATTATAAAATTTATAATTCCCTGTACCTAAATTATTTTGGATATCTCCTTAAGAAAAGACCATTGCAGTATAAGATTTACGAAATCATCCGCGACTGCATATAGTTTCGTTTTTATCAAAGTTTTAGTTTTCAAAGTTTCTTAGTTAAGTTTTTTTTTAGTTATCAAATTATATAATATTTAACGATATGTATGATAGAATCATTAAAAGAGATTTGAGTCTTATAGTCTCACTTTAATCCTATTCAAGATCACACCCTCTGGCGGGAATCCGCCTTCTCGCGGGGCGGACATTTTCAGGCTACTATTTGTTAAGTTATCGTTCAGTTCCGTCAGAATGACTGAGGAAGTTGTCGTTTTTCCCCCCAGCAACAAATAGAAAACGAAACTTCACTAGGGAGAAAGCTAAAGAACTTGACAAAGGAACACATAACATCGGTAAATGTTTTCTAAACAGAACAGACATTTCAAGAACAATTTTTCATTAATGCATATAATATTCCTTTATTTCCAACACTTTCAACATCATTTTGGTGAACTGAGAGTTTTCGTGTTCACATATTATTACGAATGTGTGTTACGGTATTGTTTGTGCTTAATTCATTGAAAATTAAAGTGATGACGTTAAAAGTTCATTGCCTACTTCATTTCAATGAATACATGTGGTATAAGAATGTGCAGAACTGTAGTGTTATAGAATAGTATATATTTTTGAATCTATGCAATTCGGAAAACAATGAAGAAACGTCAGACTTACTTGAAATAACATCATTTGTGTTGATTATTAATAAATTATTAATGCTATCTTGGTAAGTATTTTTTCTTAATTTTGAAAGATAAATGTAACTGGAATTCAGTCAAGTTATACATTGAAATTTATATCGAGACCTTACAAGTAAAAAATTTCATGGAATAATATGTCATTTTAAAGTTATGAAGTGGTAATATATGTATATATTATTTGAGAATTAAATTTTTAAATCAAAGAGCATTTTATTTTAGGATTCTCCGGATTTATAAAGCAAATAAGTGTTATGATTTTATAAGAAAATTTATTTTTAAATATCTTTTTTTTTCTAATTTGATGATAGTTCTGCACACAATGGTTTTTCGAAGTCTGATTAAGATCTTTAAGATTAAAAGAAAAAAATGAACTCAATATGAACCTTTTTCACTTAAATGTGAGGAATTTTTAATTTCACTTTTTTATTGAAAATTTAAATTTTTCGATAAAAATTGTTGCCAAAAATCTTTTTCTACAAAATCAAATCATATAACATTATGATATAATCAAATGATGTAACATTGCTTTAATGTTTGAAGTAATTTAATTCAGAAAATTGTGGAATGTAAAGTTTAAATAGATTCTTCATATTAGATCGTTAAATTTAGTCAAGAAATTTCTGTCGGATTAGAATTTCTCTCTCATAAGAGTATAGATACATATTATTTTTCTCCTTATTTACAAATATTTTTCCAAAGTGTTTTAAATGTTCCATCTTTGTTAAAGGGATTCTATTTCGTTTTCGCCTGACTAAGAAAGAATATCACTTTTATTTATTATTTTTCTTAAAATCTAGTTAGACACAATGAAGAAGGGACATAACCATGCTTCACTGGAGAAATCTCCAGAGCCACTGAACGTTTTGTTCTGCTAGCAGTCATTCGCCTCAAATAACAACGCCCCCAATAGGTCGTTTGCGTTTTTATGTCAAATACAGAGTCGTATTGTTCTAGATTTTAATGGGTACTGTGTTTAATAATTCACTCCGTGTTTCATAATAAGTTTAGACTCTGTATCCACAAGTATTACTGCTTAATTTACAGCTTAAGTGTAGAAACTAGTTATTTGACACATAACACTGGGATTTTTTTGGTTTTGCTTTTTGTCTTCCATTACATGAAATTTTTTTAAAACAGATTTTGGATATTTTCAAGCCACCGATTTCAAATCCGTGATTGGTTTCTCTTTCCAAACTACAGTTCTTTAAATGATATTTTTAGTATATTTTTTGTCGAAATGAACAAGTTTAAAAATGTTATATATAAGAGGGGGTCGCATAAATGCTGCGGCAAGCTTCTAGGGGAGTTAGGACACATTATCAGGACATCAGGATTATGGATTAAAATTGCATAGGCGCGTTTCATTCGCATGCTTCTAAAGAGGTCATCATAGGGAAGCGCTCCTGGCCACGTACTACAAAATTTCCGGGCATGGATTCCTATTAGTTTGGACTCCCTTTCTGAGCTGCAAGTCAGCCAAGAATTTTAATCTGAGCGCACCCAAACCCGAGATACATAGGATTACTTAGAGTCCGAGTTCATATGCGTCGTTCAACGCAAAATTTTGAGGTATTAGGCTTTTGTTGCTTAAACTAGAAAATTGGTCATTTGAACCTTTTTATCACAATTAATTAATAAATTTTATATTTTCACACTTAATAACTGTACCAAATATTTGTTTAATGTAGAAAAAAAAGTTCATGAAAATTTTATCACGAGTCCGCGCCTGCCCGAGCCTGTAAACTTTTTTCAGTAAACGCACCCGTCTCATCCCTAGTTTGTATGTAACTTTTATCCCGATGATGAGCCTTTAACTGCTCTAAAAGTTTGTCTCAACATTCACGAGCCCCCCTGTTACATTTACCATTTTCAAACTTGTACATTTCGACAAAAATTGACTAAAAATATCCTTACAAAATCTGTAGCTTTAGGAGCAAAGCTAATTTCTGATTTGAAATCCCAACAATCAAATCTGGCAGGTTCAAGTATTTGTATGAATCCAACAAGAAATTTGTTTCCGTAATGTTATCTAGGTTATGTGACAACAAAGCTGATCCATTAAAATTGCCCCAAAATTTTTATTTCTCAAATTACCAAGATAAACTGCGCATTGCCTACCATATACTTGTTAAAGTGAAGATAAGATCTTTGTGTATCAACAGCAACTCTGTACGCTTAAATTAACATAATATTAATTCTTTTTTTTTCGCTATATAAGAATTCTTGTCACTACAATCAATCAATCAACATATTAGTTGATAGAATCAATCATCA
Source organism: Parasteatoda tepidariorum (assembly GCF_982258835.1). Taxonomy (NCBI): domain Eukaryota; kingdom Metazoa; phylum Arthropoda; class Arachnida; order Araneae; family Theridiidae; genus Parasteatoda; species Parasteatoda tepidariorum. The sequence goes on along the minus strand of NC_141760.1, from coordinate 48,802,237 downwards.
CTAACTTTGAATACTATAAAACAAAGAATAAAAGATTTAATATTATTTCAATTAAGGAAATTAGCATAATATTATTTATTTGTTTTTCAATACCTAAAGAATCACATCGTTAAATGCAATCAAATTATCAACAAAGCAGTTGATGGAGTGATAGAAGCAAACTTTTGAACTTTGACTATACCGAAATCCTTTATGCGTACATTACGAAGGTAAAATTATGAAAAACTCTTGATTCTGAACTTTAACGGATTTACATAGTTAATTTACTGATTAACTAGGAAAATGTTAGCAGCTTTTGAGCTTAAGCGATAATATATTTAACTCCAAATAGTTAAATTTTGTTTAACCCTATTTGACTTTAAATGTATTTATGTCTACATACTTCAAATAATTCTGGAATGATAACTAATATTTTCAAAAAAAGTTTTGATATGTTTATTGCTGTTTTATTTGGAACATTTTGAAACGAGAAAAAAAGATTAAATATTTGTGCAAAGCCCGTATCAAGAACGTGATATTTAAATAAAATAAACATGCATAAAGAGTAATGCATTTTTTTCCATCCATTTAAATAATGATAAAAAATATCTGCATTAGTTGAATGGTTCAAAGAATACAAAAGTTCTTTTTAAATGTAAAAATTCTCTAGGAAAAAGAAAATTAAAATTCTTAAGTCTGAAGCAAAGTAATAACATTGTCAAAAAGCAAAAATGATTTTATTTACGACAATCATCACTGAAAAGAAACTTCCATTCGAGTTGAAAATGGAATAAAAGTTTTCAAGCTTTAAGAATATTTCAAGATGGTGATCAATAATTTCATTAACTTATGTTACATTAGGCATGGTTTGGAATCTCGAATAAAAGAAAAAATGAAAGAAAAAAGAATTATCAAATTTTTGGGAGTTTGGGAAAGTATTAGCTTAAATTGGGTGGAAATTTTTTTAAAAAAGGTTGTACCAATTACTGCTCATTATTTTTTTCATGTAGTTTTTAAAAAATCAATTATTCCTCTTATTTCCAAAAAGAGGAAAACTTCTGCACTCTTAATTTTTTTAACAGATGAATTGATAAAATATTGTAAATAAATGAATTTAAAGTAAAAGTTATTCTCTTATTGAAGAAAAAATAATATTCTTTCATAGTTTCTTAAATGATAACTAATTATACCTACTTTTAGAATCCCTGTGAAATGTTGTAATGTGTAAGTAAGAAAAAAAAAAAAAGTCATTGAAATCTAACGAATTGCTATGGAGTTGAGGAAGGAAAAACTGTAAACATCAGAACCATTTTGAATGCCGAAGGAAGCATATTGAGGTTGAAAGTTGGCAACGAGAAATAACTCCAAATTACATCCAGCAATCAAACTGGTTTATGTGTTCTTAATCTCGTCTTCCTCACAAGTGATTCGTCAGATTTCGGTTCCGATTTTGATTTTTCTTTCTCGCTTAAATATTGATTTGCGACTCTTACTTTTTTTTAAACTTCCATTTCGAAAAGAATTAAAAAAAAATTTAGTTTAAGAGCAGTCATTATGAAACATCCTGCTAGCCATAGTTCAGCTTTCTATGCATCTATTTGTTTAATCAAAAGAAGGCAACTAATCTAGTAAATTAAAAAGCTTAATTCTTGGTCTTAGGATGTAAGTTTTTTTTTATTTTATCACCATTGAAGTATAACTTATCCAAGTATGATTCAATAGCTTTCGTTCACATTAGATTGTAACTTTTAATCCAACTCTAAAAACAAAGGAATTTTCGAATCAGGTATTGGAACAAAACTATCGTGGAGAAAAAAATCTGTAACATTTTTTATCGTTAGCTTAATGACTAATAGTAGGATGCAAATCTATCAGCAAGAGGATTCAAATTTTTGACGTCTACTTGAAAACGCTTTATTTATACCAAATCAAGTATATATTGTAAATACTTGATTTGTTTGTATTAAAAAGAAGCTTAATTTTTGAATTTCCGTTCAGAATTTTTTACCCCTATTTTTACAGTATGTTTTAAAAAGAAGCTTAATTTACAAAGTTTTGTGCAAAATTTTTTACCCCGAATTTAAATCTTGAACTTTTTTTATAATAATATTGGATTATTGTTATAGTGTGAAAAAATATATTTAAAATTTTTAATTATGCAAATACAATAATAATGGATATTGCGTATTAAGAGCATTTTTTAGAGTTTAAAGAAATAGTTTTTAGGATTCATTGTTGTAGAATTTATATTTATCACTCCAGTACTCGATTTATTTGATAAATTAACAACATATATGGATGAGTAACATTCGAAACAACACACTCATAGTATAGTTGAAATATAAAAGTAGATATTGTTAAAAGTTAATTGTTTAAACATTAAAACAATAAGATTTTGAGTATTAAGAGTATTGTTAGAGTTTATATTAAAATAGTTTTAAGGATTCATTGCTGGAGTTTTTATATATATATATATCACCCCAGTAGTCGATTTATTTGATAATTGATTAACAACATAGATGTATGTGTAACATTCAAAACAACATACTCTTAGTATAGTTGGAATGTAGAAGTATATATTGTTAATCTTTAATTGTTCAAAAATAATAATAATGAGATATTGATTATAAAAAGCATTGTTAGAATTTATTTCAAAATAGCTCTTAGGATTCATTGTTGGAGTTTTTATATATAACACCCAGTTCTCGATTTATATGATAATTGATTAACAACATAGATGAATGTGCAACATTTAAAACAACATACTCTTAGTACAAATGGAACATAAAGTAGATATTGTTAATTTTTAATTGTTTAAAAATAATAATAATAATATTGATTATAAAAACCATTGTTAGAATTTATATTAAAATAGTCTTTAGGATTTATTGCTGGAGGTTCAATGTATTTGATCCCATTCTTCGATTGATTTGATAGCCGATTAACAACATACACTGGTGGACATTTAGAGATGGAAGACATTTTCCCAAATATCTCAAAAAATACTGAATATAAATAAATGAAATTTGGTGTGGATATAGCTTATTCCATGATAATAAAGTATGCAAAACAAAAATGAAGGTGCCATTCACTGGCAAGACCTATTGCCAATAAATCCAATGTAGTCTGAACTTAAGGATAAAAGATGACAATAAAAGTAAGGCTTGTACAGTGTGTGTTGCCTCTAGTATGGTGTATGATCACTCCTGACAGACAGACAGCATGCACAACGAGTATGCATGCTGTTAATAAGGGAATTAAGGAGGACTTGTGGAAGACCCTCCCATTCTTCCACCAAAGCAATTTTTAACTTCAGAATGGTTCTGGGGGGAGGTTGGAGCATCGCAATAGCTCTCCCAAGAGCATCCCAAGCATGTTCAATAGGATTCAGGTCAGGGGATTTGACTGGCCAATCCATTCGGTGAATATCTTCGCTTTCCAGATACTCATCAACCATGAGAGCCCTATGTGGACGCGCATTGTCGTCCATAAAAATGAACTCAGGGCCAACAGCGCCCCTGAAAAGACGCACATAGGGCTCTAGGACCTCCTGCCTGTTCCTCTGAGCATTTACGGAACCATTGTCAAACACATGGAGTGGTGTGCGGGTATCTTGCATGATCCCTGCCCAAACCACGAGTCCTCCACCAGCATAATGGTCCCTTTCGATAATGTTGCTGGGATGGTATCGGGTTCCAGGTTTCCTCGGATCGGGTTTCAAGATAACCGTCCTGAATCAGGTTGTAGACTGAATCTGGACTCATCAGTCAAGAGAGCATTAGCCCATTGAAGCTGTGTCCAATTCTGATGTTGTCTTAATTTTGTGCACCAGTGAATATGAATGTGTAACACTCAAAACAACACATTCATAATACTGTTGGAATGTAAAAGAAGACATTGTTAATTTTTAATTGTAAAAAATAATAATAATAGGATATTGAGTATTAAGAGCATCGTTGGAGTTTAAATAAAAAGAGTTTTACACATGCATTCCAAAGGTGGGTCAGATGACCATTAATTGAGATTAGTTTTGAATGAATCTGGAATATATTTTTGAAATTCTGGATTATATTTTGAAAATTAATTCTTTTGAATCTGGATTATATTTTGAAAATTCATGCATTGTTTAGAATTTTTAAGTACAGTTGCAAATGCAAAAAATACGTAAAAAATTCTAATAATTCTAAGATTCGTTTAAAAAAATTTTAATTTTTAAAATATTCATATTTCTAATTTTTTATGGAAAGGAAAATGCTATCTATTTCGATTCACGCAAATATTCGGATACTTCAATAAATTAGGATAAAATTTCCATACTTTAATTTGTTTTCAGATTTTTTTTGTAATTAATATTTAAAAAAAATTAAAAAATTTCAAAAATAAAATTTTCTTTTTTCTTTTTCATTATCTATATGTTTTTAAAATATTATATAAAACCTAAAAATGTTTTACGAATTTCTTGATAACAAATGAAAATTAAATTGCTAAAATGTACATGTTCAACTTTCATGCCTCTTACAATTTAAGATATATCATTTCATAGTGAGAGAAAAAACTAGAAAAACTGATCATAGATAAGAAGTTTCATTATTAGCTGAAGTTCAATATAAATAAAAAACGAAAGCAAATTATATTTCGTGTTCTAGTTAAGATAGAACATAATTCCTTACCATTCAAAAGATAATTTTTAAAAAATTTCTTTTTAATATTTTTTTTTTATATAACGCTCATAATTTTTGTGTCTCAGCACCTTTAAAAAAATGAGCAATAAACTTTGAAACAGAATGATTCAAAAAAATATTGTATCATTAATATCTAAATAACGCTTCTGGACATTTTCTGAAATCTTTGATAAAGGTCCAAGAATAGCAAGCAAAAGTCCGGTAATTTAAGACCATCAATATTCATTTCTCTCTACACTCTCAGAAATTTTCGCGAAATTCGGAGAGTTTGCTGATAATTTATGCGGTCAGTTTCGATCTTTGAGAAGAGAACCAAGTACTTGTAATTGTGACGAACTTTAGTAAAATTACAAGACTTGACTGTTAAACTAAACAGCTAGCTCCCGTCTTCCAGGAAGAAGTCTACTGAATGTAAAAACACCTTCCTTGTAATAAGAACTTCACAGTGAACAGCTTTTATTGACTGTTATTGGTCATATTAATAATAATAATAATAAAAATGAAATGCATTAAATGCAGATTTGACATCATTGCAATTATATTAAAATTTTGAAGCATCGAAAATGGTTGATACAATATAAAGCAGCGTAATAATAACAATAAGTTATGTAAGTTATTATAATTTCAATTAAGTATCATTAATTAATTAGTTATTATAATTAATTATTGCTATTTAAGTAATTGATTATTATTATTATTTAATTAGTTATTATAATTTGAATAAGTTATTATAATTGTTTTTTTGAATTCATGCTTAACTTAAAGCTAGTTTCATTATAAATACTGGACTTGATATTTCGTCTAATTATAATAAATTACTTTAGTTATAATTTTGGTCTCAAACAATTTTCTATTATTGTAGTTATTGTATAAAGCTTCTAAACTCAATATAAGGATGCACTTGCCTTCTCCATGGTGGTAACATGATCTGACTACAGACATAAACGACCGGAGATTAATAGCAGCCTGCAATAAAGAAAATCTCTTTTGCACACTTTTCGACAAATGGTTCAACACTTTCAAGAAAAAAAAGTGCCTATCGAGAATTAGAGAAATCAGAAATTTAATGTTTTAAAAGTTTTCCTAGTTGAAATTCGCTTGTAAGTATAAATTTAGTATATTCTAATCACACCAGTCATATATTCATGTTCTAATGTTTAATTCGATTTTCTTATTGACTTATAAATATAATTTTTTACACCTTCCGAAAGATTAATGGCGTCATTTTAAGCAATAAAATAAAAGCATGTGATTTTTAAGATTTTCGTGCCTTGGACTCCCTTGAAATAAAATATCTGAAATAAATTTTGAAACATGTCAAAATATTGACCCGTAAGAAAGATGTAATATTAATTTCTGAATAAAACTTCTGGTCATTTCTCGAAGTCTTTGATAAAAGATCCAAGAATAGCAAAAGTCATGTAATTTACGAGTCAATATCCATCAATACTCATTCGTCGCTATGATAAAGATTTCAAAGATAATAAAGACAAACGGTTCAATATTTCCGAGAGAAAAAAAATGTATCGGGCAAGAATCGAAGCAAAAGGAAATTTCATATCTTGAAAGTTTTCTTAGTTTAAAATCCAATATATTTATACTCACACCTGGGGATGCCTAGCTAAGGATGCCATCTATCTCCAGTCAGCGTTTTTCGTCTTTTTTTCCCTTCTGGATAAAAGTGAAACTTTGCTATCGATGCCAACGAAAATTTAAAAGAATTTTTGCCACGATCGTCAATTCTGATGAAAGATTGGATCTTTCGGAATATGAGTTTTAAATCTCTACATAGAGTGACAAAAATAAAATAATGTCTCATATTGTGTCGCGTTGAAATGTGAGATCATGTCGTAGAAAATGGCTAAATGACATATTTTGATTCTCTTTCAGAGATTTTTATTGGTGAATATCTCGTAAAGGGATAGTATGGACGTGTTATATGATGTGGTATTTCGTTCCTTTCTAGGTATTTATGATAGTTATTTTAAAAATATTCTATACTGTTCGATAAAGACGTGTTTTGTTTTTAACCTTGAATATTAAGGGGGACCCTTCTTAAATTGTACCCTTTTCTCCATATTTTATTTTTATTTTATAAACGTTGTTGAACAGCTGACCCAATTTTTGGGTTTTTCGACTTCTAATGTTCAATTCCGTGGCCTTGTAATTTTGAACCCAATCCAGAAGACAAGGGAACTCCTGGATCAAGTATTGGGAGGGAGAAGTTTTTGTCTTCGTGGAGGACTTTCTGATGGAACTAACCCGCATTAGCGTTGCGTGGAGAGGAAGATCACGAGAGCCTCCCAAGGTTAGCCTGACGGCAAAGGGACTCTAACCCGTGATCCGTCTACCACTGAGGATATTTCACGTCAGCACTGTGGTTGGCAATTTCGGCATTTTATTGAACAATTTGCGAATTGTTGAACTGTCATTGGCTCGTTTGCGATTCGTTCGTTGAGAGTCGTCAATGCAAATATTCGAAAATGAAAGCTATTTTTGATTGCTAAAGCTATTTCGAGATACTGTTGTCACATGAAGGCATTGTCGTAATATGCTGTTTTTTTTTAACTGTTGTGAGTTTGTAACAATTATTCATGGCTGTTTGGTTGCATTTCGCAAATTTCCAGCTAACGCTCACTATGATAATTTTAAAATGGGAACGAGGAGCGAATAGGAAGAAAAGCTACAGTTCTGCGAAAATGAAAAGCACCCTGTAAAATATTTCGGATCAAATGCACCGGATGTAATGTGTGAAAAAAGTACAGGTTACCTTAGTGCCAGTACTTTCCACCATAAAATCCATTTTCTCGAAACATGTTAAGGAGCAAATAAATTTCATACACAGTAATTTTTACAGTAATAAGAACTAAAATCTTTGAATAGATATTAGTGTAGAAATTAAGGTACAGTCGGCAAAAAAAAAAAGATATCACCCTGAATAACTTTTGTTCTAATGATCGGATTTTCACGATTTAAGTGTCAATCTTAATGGTTCCTGGGGGTGACCTCAAATATGCTAATTAATTAGTGCTAACTATTAATTAAGTTACGAAATCAGACACAAAAACGTACTTTCTCTGAATAAACATGCATTTTTTTTTACATATTTGGAATCCTGACCCTTAAAATAGGGGGGATAGACAAAATTTCGAAAAAAATGGGTTGTAAATTAGGTCGCAATAAGGATTTATATATCTGGCGATGGTTTAAAAATATGCCAAATTACCTCGCCATAGAAGGGGAAATAATTTATAACAACCATAAAGAAACTGAATGAATGACAAGATGGGAAAAGATAGTGCTTCTCGTTGCTAAGCAACCAAAAGAATTTTTCGCGTTGCTTTCTGGGCTTTTTTTTTTTTTTAAATCTCCTTTAAAAAGGAAATTTAAATAAATTAATAAATTATTTTTGATTCTCCAAGATTATAGAATCTTTGACTTTTTATCTGACATTATTTATTTTTTTAAAGCTGTTTTAATGTAATTTGTAGGACAGTTTTGAATTAAAACCAATTTTCATAAGTTATCATAAATTTATGAAGAGTTGTAGGGTTAAATGCTTTTGCCCCTCACTTCGAGTTTCTTAGGAAAGGAAAAAAAAGTGATCAAGCAAAGGTGGACCTGAAAAAAGATAGCTATTCTGATGCATAATCGCAAAATTTTATAGAAATCACGGTATTTATTTTCGATAAAATTGTAAAACTTAATAAAGTTTATATGGCATTTTAAAAGCATTTTGATATATATATATATATATATATATATATATATATATATATATATATATATATATATATATATATATATATATATATATATATATATATATATATATATATATATATATATATATATATATCAATATTATAATAAATAAAAACAAAAAAAAAACACGAAGAAAATTACGAGTTGATGTTATTTACACACTCCTTTCGTTAGTTCTTTAAAAAACATGATTAAAAGAAAATTAGGTTTATAATACCCTTAATTAAACAAGAGTAACAATTGTTACAGTTTTTACAATACTTTTTCAACTCTGACACTCTTTTCATGAGATAACTTCTTTTGCCAACGATTTTGTCCCTTTTTTTTTGTTAATTGAAACCAGCTTACGCATTCTTGTAATTTTTACATTTTATCTTTGAAATTTCAATCTCGAAAGACATGCATGAAGTGACGCCTAGTCCAAAGAATCTAAGTTAAATAGTTGTAAGGCCGATTATTACGAAAACAATTAACTACTCTGGTTCAATGAAACAATTACAGTAAAACTTGTGTAAGTTGAGCACTTCATGTGCATTGTTTTAGTGGCCAACGTAGACAAGTGGTCAACTTATAGAAGGGGTGGGACATTGTTTACTTTTTCGTTTCCTACATGTTGCTATACATTAAAAATTTTTTTTTTACTTGACTTAAAAATTTGATTTAGCAAATGGCCAAATGAATATCTCAAGAAATGTGTTTAAACCTAAACGAACTTCAATTTGTTACACAGAAATAATTTTAATATTTAACTAACTTTCTAAAAAAAATTATTTTCTTAGTTATGCATGTGAAGTGTTTAATAAAAATAATTTCTTAAAATATCAGAACGCGAAAACATTGAAAACTTTAACAAAACAAAATTATTTTAACACTTCAAAATTTATTCTGTTATTACTACACATATAAGCCTATTTGCTCACTATTGCAACTGGAAGAGCAACTTTTCAACTAACACACCTGTTTTCAATGAATGGTCAAAAGCTGAGTCCCTACAGTTTCCCCAGATGGTCAACTCACAAAAGGGTTTAGATTAGCTTTTTACACTATTTCACCAAACAAGTGAAATATTAACATACATTGCAAAATGACAGAAACTTTTCTGAATTTTTTTTTCTGGTCAACTTATGAGGGTTTTAGAAGAGAATTTCATAATACTCCTAGACAAAATTAACTTATTTCAGTGGTCAACATACAAGATAGACAGGTGGTCAAGTTACAAAGGTTTTGCTTCTTTATTATGTAGGAAAATTTCCGTTCTTGATAATTGAGGTCAACTTATTCAGTTGTAAAACTTACAAGTGTGGTCAACTTGGCAGGTTTCACTGTATAAATAAATCATTAATATTCTTGTTTTTTTATTACGAAATATTAGGAATTTGTTTACATAATTTCTTCAAAACGTGTGTTAAAACTATGATTATAAGTTATTTAAGAAGAAGAAAGTCAAATGGAGTAAAAGAACAATTTTTGAGATGATGATTCTAAAAATAGCACGTTTTTCTAATCTTTTTACAATTTTTTATTTTAGTAGTTGTTTAACAGAACAAGGCATATCAAACATTTTCCTAATATAGCAATATTTTTTTGAACTGTGCAAAAGTTGAGAAATCATACAAACAACTTTTAAAGCAAATATTTTCAACTTTTTAAGACAAAAGGGTTAGCGCACAAGATTTTCTTTGAATGTTGAATTAAAATTGCATGCCCATAGTTTTTTTGTTCATTTAAAAAACAAAACAATCTGTTAAATTTTTCCCCTGTGCGCACATACGCATTTACTTTTCATTACTCGAATAAATAAGAAGCAATAAAAAAAATAAAATTAATAATTTATCTTCATTTTTCGTAAACAATAGTATTTTTAGTAAATAGTCAGCTGTTCTGCTTCGAATGATATTGTGTGTGATCAGTAGAATATTTTTAATTTCTTAACAAGATTTAATTCTCAGATAGCTGGCAATAATTCTAAGTTTTCTTTCAATAAGAACTTAGCAATAATTTAAAAAGTAATTTTATTTTAAAGAAAAACATAAATTAAAGTACTTAAACGATTGATTAATATATTATTGGACAAAAATATACATAATAGAATTTTAAAAAAATTGCATTAAAATTCAATAAAAAAGTTTGAAAAATAATTCTGCGAAACACGCACAGACAGGTAATTTACAAATTTATTTTAAGATTAAGGCGATATATAAGATGTAAAGAAGTTTTAAAAAACTCTACTCTAAACTCAGCTGCACGACAGCCCATGGAGGGCCAAGGCCTACTGTGCCCATCTCAGTTTTCTGGACCTAGGGCTCTGGGGTGCAGGAGCAGATGTTCCGTTCAGGTGATCAGCCGAACGCGGAACCCCCAGTGTTTAGTTCCCAATCATGCTTGGTACTTAATTATCGACCCACTGAAGGGATGAAAGGCTGAGTCAGCCTTGCCCGGCCCGAGGAACGACAGCGCGAAGCGCTACCGCTCAGCCACCGGGCAAAGTTTTAAGATGATTAAAAATGTTGACTACGCATTCGTATTAATAATTATAAAATATATATTCAAGAAATTGATAAATATATTATTCCAAATCTATGCATACGTATGTATATTATTGAAATTGTATCAGTTATTGAAAAAGAAAATCAAAAATTAAAAAATAATCACATTAAGTAAGCACAATCTGGTGCATAATCATATTCTATCAGAAGCACGCCTTTATAAAACTAGACATTCGTTGAATAAAGTGTTTTTTATTCAAAATGCTTTATTTATAATTTCTTTACTAAATTACAAATAAATTATTAAATGACTAAAAAGAAACATCGTATTTTATAGTTTGAAAGAAATAAAAATAAAAGGATTAGCAAACGATTATTAGCGAAAAAAATATGAATGAAATTTTACACTACGCGCGAGAAGTCAAGTTCCTCGCAAGTTTATCACATTTTAATATTAATCGCCCCATTTAATCATTTTTTTATTGTCGCCAAATTATTTTTTCAAAAATAATTAATTTTAATTTTTTTCAGCTTCTAATAAATAAAAACAGTTGAAACTTTAGATTTTTGTATTGAAAAATATGTAGATTATTATGGTATAAAAAAGTTCATACCTTATAATTCAAAATTTTTTCATCCTCAATTTAATTAAATAATAAAAAATAATTAATAATTACTAAAAATTATTTTTTTCATGAAATTATCTTTGGGTAAATGAGTTTTATGAGTGGGCTCAATTTTCTTCAAATTGCTTCGTTAGTTTTGAAAATATGACTAAAAACGTAAAAAGTGAAATTAACATTAACGGGTACGAACTTTGGATCGCTCTCCTGACCAAACTATGGGGACCATATTTCCCAGATTGCGGCTACCCCCTATATTTTGAAGCTTAGCAATCCAAATATGTAAAAAAAAATACATGTTTATTCAGAGAAAGTACGTTTTTGTGTCTGATTTCGTAACTTAATTAATAGTTAGCACTAATTAATTAGCATATTTGAGATCACCCCCGGGAACCATTAAGATCGACGCTTAGATCGTGAAAATCCGATCATTAGAACAAAAGTTATTCAGGGTGATATCTTTTTTTTTTTGCGGACTGTACAGCATTTTACGATATAACTGGAATTTTTCTTAAAGTAGATTTTACGGAGGATGCATCTAAAGTACCGGTACTTAATATCGTAATTTTTCCGGAATTCTTTAACAGTGCATTTATGATATATTTTTTTAATATTTGGTAACTTATTTCAATGTTGCGTTGTCTCGGTTTGTAAATACAGAGAATTATTGATTGGCTTTAATTTTATTTTGGGCTGAAAAATCTTGCGAAATCGGCAATTTTCAAAACAGTTTCATAATTTTTTAAATATTCAAACTACTTTTTCGTTCTAAATACCATATGATTCTTCACGGCAAGATTGCGGAAGAATTACAGCTTTAGAATTATAGCTTTAGAATTTAGAATTATAGCTTTGCTTCCAGTTGAACTGTATTTTTTCATACTTTCCTTCATGAAAAATCTTCAACTAACAACTTTAAATGATGTTCTCAAAATTAATCAATCTGAGAACTGATTTATAATCATATGTGTTTTTAAAATCTTTTCATTAGCTAGTATTTTTTCGTTTTTAAAAATAATTTTGACGATGCTATAAAAAAGTATCCCCAATATTATCGACATTAGATTACTAACAATGGGTTCAAATCTGCAGATAAAATAGTATTGAAATCTGTATCAAGATAGATCACCGAATCTAGTTTTGTCAAACAATCGATTCATGAGTTGAATAAATTTAAAAGAAATCAAAGCATTTCAATCAAAGTCAAAAATATGAATTAACTGATTTTTTAATCGTTTGATTAAGATCGCTTATTTGAGCCAGTTTCTAAAAGGATCAACAGTTTTGATTTTGAGTCAACTAGTTCGGGTTAGTAGAATAGAAACAACTAATTTGAAAGAGCTGATTCGAATTAACAGTTAATTCGAGTGAAAACAAAATTAATGAAGTGATTTTATTTAAAATAATAGGCAAGAAAAAAATTCATTGAGCCATTTTCACATTTGTTTACAGAATTTTGTTGCATTTTTGCACCGATTTGCAACAATTTTACACCGTTTTTTTAAGTCATTTTCACACCGAACTGTTTAATTTTGAATATTTAGAATAACTTTCCAAATGATGATTCGAATCAATAAGTTATTGCGGTGATTCAAACTATAGCACGGAAAAACTGATTCCGAATCAAATTCTCAGTCAAATATTAATCCTTGACTTCTATTAAATTTTTCCTGAAATAATTCAAAAGCTTAAGGTTTCGCTATGATCATCAATCTATCGGAGATTCATTAAAGATTTTCAAACAACTGTTCAAACTTTTGAATAGCTTGTCCTGATATTAGTATGAGAAAAGATTCGATGGCTTCAACGACTATTTTGAAGTTAGTTTACAACACTTTTGTTCGTAAAGCGTCCTTTTATGGTAGTTTCCTAGTATAATATAAAGACTGAATAAAGATGATATATTCTGAAGTCTCAAACTTCAAGACAGACGTTTCACTATTATTTACCAAGTAGAAAAGGTCTTTATATTAAGCTTGTTAAGATTTAAAGTATTGGCCAGTTTTTCTCGTTCTTATTTATTCATTTGTTTACAAGCCTTTATGCAAGGTTAATTTTCTCTCTCTTGCAGTTGTTTCAAATTTAAATAAATTTGTGTATACTATGTGGATTCATCTATTTATTTACTAGAATCGAGTGATAACACTGTTAAACAAGTTTTTTTGTGGTTTTAAATTTTTTAACAGATCTTGGATACTTTTACGTCGTTGATTTTAAATGTGCTCTAGGTTTCTCTCTCCAAGCAACAGTTTTTTTCTAAATGACATTTTTGGTCTACTTATTGCTCAAATGTACAAATTTAAAACGTTATATCCAATAACGGGTCACATAAGTGTTGCAATAAACTTCAAGAAGCAATAAACTTCATCTGGATTAAAACTGCTTACAAACTCCTACCCGTAAATGTCACCATACGCCATAATAGAAACGCTTCTCTATTATGAACTGTTACTTCGTGTGCTTCTGAACAGGTCATAATAGAAAAAGCAACCCTAGTAGCGTACGATGACATTGCCAGGATCGTTTGCCACGCAGTTTTAATTTCGACGATGTTTTTTTAATTCTCCTAGAAGTTAGTCACAACATTTAAGCGACCTCCTGATATATATGACGTTTTTAAACTTGTATATTTCGACAAAAAATAGACTAAAAGTGTCACTTAAAAAAAAACTGTAGCTTTACGAAAAAGACTAATTTCAGAGTTAAAATCCCCACAATAAATTAATTTGCATGAACTCCATTCATTTATTAAATCAATCCATTCACTTAAATAAGTAATAAAATGGATCGAAAGATTTTACTTAATTTTCTGAATAAAATTAATTTCACTGATTCATTTTTGTTTCGAAGATATTGATCAACTTTTAACTGGTTAGAATAAATTTAAAATCTATGTTTCGAATCAATAAGTTATTTTGGTGTTTTGAATTATTGTACGGAATCATTGATTCCGTATCCAATTGTTACTAAATGATTGATCTTCGACTTATTAAATTTTTCTAAAATAAACCAAAAGTTTACTGTTTTCTTATGATCATCAGTCCATATTGGAAATTTATTAGGAACTTCTTACCAACTGTTCAAAAATTTGAATTGCTTTTAAAGATATTAGGGTTAAAAAAAAAGCTTTCATATTTTTACCGACCATTTTAAAGTTTGTTTACAATCCTTTTGTTCGTAAAACATCCTCTTACGGCAAGTTTTTTAGCATAAAGATCAAATAAAGGCAAGAAGTTGAAAACTCTAAGACAGACTTTTCACGCTTATTTAACGAGTTGAAAATGGCGTTGATTTGTTAAACTTTATATTTCAGGTGCATATGTTGTTAGTTTTTATTTCTTTCCTGATTTGTTTGTTAGCTTGTTTACATACATTTAAAACATTTATCTCTCACGTTGTCATTTTTTTTTATTTAAAATATAAATAAATTTATTTATTTTATATAAGTTTATTTATTAATGTATCTGATTAAAATGACAAAGTTCGAATCAGCAATAAAATGGATCAGCAGCTCTTACTCTTGACTACTGTTTCATCCCTGACTCGGCCCATTTTAAAAAGAATTGATGTATTCAATCTAAATAAAAGAATTTTTAATCAACTGATTTAATTATTGGTTGAAATAATATTTTTTTTCAATCCCTATTCATACATGAATCAACAGGCACAATTAATTTGAATTAACAAATTTGACTCGACTGATTAAAATGATTATTTTATAATTATTAATATTAACCAGAATCATAAATAAGTCGATGATTTTTGTTTTCGATTTCAATAAATTTAAAAGGAATCGATGTATCTCGTTAAAATCAATATTTTTTTCAACTGATTGACCACGGCTCTCTCTCTTAATTTAGCATTATTTATTTTTTCAATATTTTATTTAGTTTAAAATATACAGAACAATGCTAAGATGAAAATAAATATTTTTATATACAACGATTTCCCAAATATTTTTATATACAACAATTTTCCATTTTTTTCTTTTCCATTTTTTGGTGAGAAAATCACAATATTTTTATTAATACTCATGTGATATGCTTTGTTTCTGTACAATCTAGAACAGTAGTGTTTATATCGATAGAAAAGTTTTATATTTTCTCTTGAGATCCATTATTCGGTCCACAAGAAATAGTCACGTCTGACAAAACATTCCCGCTAAGGTTATTTTAAAGTTTTTAAAATGACAAGAATAATTTTCTGTGGTCAGAAGTAAGTGTTTAAATGAGTCACATGGGGAGTATTTAAAGTCTCAAGAGTTCATTCAAGTTCGCTGTCTTCGAGGCAACTGTAAGACATTTTATATATAAATCTTCTCTACTAGATTCATGGACTTCCTATTCTTATTTGGGTTTTCTTAAATCGAAAGACACATCTATAAACACAAAGCTGCTGTAAAGATTCCATCGTTAACTGTTCTAAATGTAAATTAACTGCAATAGTTGTTTAGTGAAGAAGAACACTGAAGGAATTTCTTTTTTATAAATATATTTTTTCCATTAGATTCCAAGACTTTCTATTCTCATTTATGTTTTCTAAAAACTGAGGGCATATATATAAGTATAAAATTATTGTCAGGATTTCGATGTTAACTGCGCTAAATGTGTAAGTAAAATACAATCAATTAAATTTTAAAATATTATTAAAAAGCATATTTAGCTGCATGTAGGTCATATTAAACGTGGTAAGTTCATTTCAAAATATGATGTGTAGGAATTGTGAACATGAAATATATCTTTTTGTATTATTAGAACAAATAAACTTAAGTTAATTGGTGATTTAAGATTTTTTATATATATTTCTGTTGCAAATAGGGTTGATATCTTCCTACTCGAAAATGCCTCCTAACATCGGTCATTGTTGATGTTTTGCATAATCTTATGGACAAATCTGTTTCTTCACGAGTTCATACGTGAGTATTTTGAAATTGGACAGATTATCAGTAGATTTCAAAATAGTGAAGAATTACTATTTCACTTGAAGTCTATATTTCTTAAATAAATTATTATTTCCTGATGAGATTGCATTTTCGTTTCATTTCATTATTGTGAGTTGAGCATTTCTTTTTCTTGTACATTAAAGATGAACTGCTTTTTGTCCGCTGTAATTTTTCAATTTCTTTACGAGTGATATAATTTTTAAAATTGAATTCTACTTTACGAACGACTAGTATTAAATAAAGAAAAGATTATGCTGGGAGTTCGGTAATAACAGCTCTCAAGATATATTTAAGATTTCTTGTCAAAAATAAACTAAAAAAGTGACATATTTGGTATTGCAAACTTATTGTAGCCAGGAAAATAAAAAAAACGATGACGAGATCTAACGAATTAATTGTGGAAGACCGGACTATTATTAGAAATAATTTCAAGTTTCTGCAGTCAATCAGACAAAGTTTGATGTTTTCTCTCTAGCTTTCTGCACTAGTGATTCGTTGTATTTTGATAATGTTTTTTTTCTGCGTTTAAATAATAATTTTCATTTCTTATTGAGTATACTTTTTAAAATTTATTTTTGACTAGTATTCTAAAGATATATATTAAAACGGTCATTACAGAACGCTTTTTTTGCTTATCTCCGTTTATTCAGCATATATTCAAGATGTATAGATTCAATATTATGTGTATATTCAATATTAGTATACATTCAATACGTAGTATATTCGTCCCGCAGTGGACTGATCGTTAAGACACGGTTCCCAGCAGATCACCGAAGTCAAGCATCACTGGCTGCGGTCAGTGTGCGGGTGGGTGACCACTTGGATCAGCCTGCGTAAGGACCGAGGGTGTGCGGTATTGGTCCTCGTTAAACTGTGCTACCGTAAAGTGCTCGACTTCGCGTGCAGGTCGTCGGGCTACCGAAGCGGGGGTGCCATCCCCTCCGCAGAGGATCAAAATTGTGATGGCATGTCTTCGGATCATCCTCCGGGATGTTTCCCAGACCGTCACCAATAGCTCATTGTGCAGCTCTAGTGCGATGTAAATGAACTACAACTACAATGCAGTATATTCAAAACGTAGCATATATTTAATATTATGCCTAGTTCAAAAAATTTGCACTATTAATTACTAAATATTTTATCAGAGGAGGCATAAAACTAATATTCTACACAGGGTGTTCCGCATTGACCACTCTTAATGCGTAGTTTTATTTTTTTAAACCTACGTTGAACAGTCAACCCAATTTTGAATTTGCGAACATCAATGTTCAACTCCGTAGTCTTGTAATTTTGAGCCCAATCCCGAAGACAAGGGAACTCCTGGATCAAGTATTGGGAGAAATTTGACTTCGTGGAGGACTTTTTGAGGGAACTAACCAGCATTTGCGTTTCATGGAGAGGAAGACCACGAGAACCTCTCACGTTTAATCTGACGGCAAGGAGACTCTAACCCATGATCGGTCTACCACTGAGGATATTTTACGTCAGCACTGTGATCTGTGTAAGCCGGATGTGGAATTTGTATTGACCAGCCATCGCTGGGATTCGAACTCAGCTCACTTCATTGGAAAGCGAATGATCTATCCCCTGAGTCAACGCTGATCAAATGTGCAGTTAAAAAAAAACTAGTCAAAAATAGCAAAAAAAAGTAAAGAAAATCTACACATTAGAGCGAGCTAATAAGCTTAATAATTAAGCGTGGAAAAATAGAAAACGCTCTTGAAATGTTACAAATCACTAGACAAAACAACAAATTCTACTTGATTTTGAAGGCAATAGTTTAAATAGGAGCATTAAAAACACTTTTAAGTTTTAACCAGTAATCAAACAAAATTTATCCACGCATGTTTTACTGTTTGTTACTTAATAATGATTTAGCAGTGCTTAAAGTAGATAACTTTTGTTTTGAAATGATTTCCAATTTCACTTATTTCTTATTTCACTTATTGTCTTTATAATCAATGATAGCAGCAATATTTCAGAAGTAATTATTTTAAGGATACCAAATCGATATAAATTCTATTACTTATATTAATATTTATCTATACTTGTATTATTTATACCAATACTTATATTATTACTTATACTCAAGAAAAAATTAAAGAAAGAACTACTAAAGAAATTAGTCTTTTAATAACTTACGGCTGTGAAACTTGAACTTTTACGAATAAAAATGAAAATTAATTTTTAATATTTGACAAAAAACAAACAAACTGAAAGCAGGACTTTTAGATTAATTTAAATAAAATATTCACAGATGTTACAAGATGTCGAAAATAAAAGAAAATGAAATACTAGAAAAAATGAAATACTAGAATGGTCAAAAATTAAATTATCCAGATTTTAATTATTATCAATAAAAAATAAATTACATTTGTGACAAAAAAATAAATCTCAGAAGAACTAAGCAATCATTTTTAATTATACAAGGTGTAAAAGTTGCTTTGATATTTTAAAATTTGTCAATTTCTACATGCAAACTAGATTGTTCCTCTAGGCAACCAAAATGATAAATAACTAAGAGGAAAAGCCGGAAATAAATAATTAAAAAGCAGGAACATTACTCCAGGTGACAATTTGCATGTAAATGAGTAGCGTTAATTAAGTAGGTGTTGAATAAATACCGAAGAAATTAAAGATTTTTATTAAAATTCTCCCACCGGGAAGCTAAGATTAGCCCCAACTTCCCTAAATCTCCTTCATGATTTTGCTTCCCCGGAAGTTAAATTTTCATAGTTATATTAGTGAAATCAATAATTCTTTTATTTCTATTTTACCGTGCTTGCTCACGGAGAAGAAATCCGATTAGAAGAAAAGGGAAGAAATTTTATCGTTGAATTTTTTAATGTTAATGCTTGAATTCAATGTTTATGGTTATTAGTGAGTCTTGAATTAATTTAGTTCATCGCAGAAATGCTACACCACGTAGAAAATCTTCAACACTCAACATCTAATAATTAAGCAAGACAGAAATAAAAAATGTATATTTTAGTTCCTTTTTCGTTTCAATAGATTTGTGAATGATTTGGGTTGCAAATCTACTAAATCTCACATAAACCAATGAGATAGTACAGTTTTCATTTACTTGTTTAAATCAAAACATAGGAATAAAAAAAACATTAATTAAATTTGAGTCTCCAATATAAAGTTTTAAAGCCTGCTCATCAAATTCTTATATCGTTTGAATCAAATATAAATCGTAATTCATCGTATGTTTCCGTATATGTCGAATACTTTCCAAACTTTTTCTAAGCCGTTATATATTAACATATAGCGGTATAGTTTTAGTGAAATTAATAAGTATTTTCTTTCTTTCTTACCGTACTTGCTCATGGAGAAGAAATCCGATTAGAACAAAGAGAAGGAATTTTATCGTTGAATTTTTTAATGCAAATGAGTAATGTAATTCGAGGTTTACTGGGGTTTACGAAAATATTACACCAAGTGGAAAATTTTCAACACTCAACATTTCTTGATAATTAAATACAAATAAAACTTGCATATTTTAGTTCCGTGGTCATTTCAATAGATTTGTGAACGAATTGGATGAGAAACCTACTTAATTTTTCATAAATCGAAGAGATTTTGTGTTTTTCATTTGTGAGAAAAGACCTATAGACAATGCAAACCTTCATCTATCAAAAGGTACCTCCATATTGAACTTAAACTGTATAAAATATCTGGACATCTGAGGCCGCTTGCGTCCCCTTTTCCCATTCATCTTGAGCTTGATCTGTGTGGTACTTCGTTGAGGTTGTGGAATGCAAATGAAGTATAACCTCTCGCTTGAATCAAGTTAGCATGTCTTATATACTAGTGAATTGGTGTTTAATAATAGTAGTGGTAGTTACGTCACAATACTATCAGGGATTACTATAATACGGTATTCGATGAACGGATACCGTATTTGTGAAAGACCGGGAGAGCTGGATTAAGGTTACCGGGTTTTGAGTTTTAGCCATGAGAGCTATATTAAGTACATGGTTGTGTGTGTGGTTACTCCTGTGTTGCTATAAGCAGTCGAGTGTGTGCAGAAACCAGTTGTGCGTAAATGAGACTGAGAAGCAACAGTGTGAGGAGGACAACGATGTAGTCACAAATAGCAAGTCAACTGTTCAATGTGGACCATACGTCGAAGTAGTCGTGATCATATTATGTCCGCAGGTCACCAATGTGGGGAAAGACCATTAGAAAATGCCAACCTTCATCTATCAAAGGATACCTCCAGATTGAATCAATTTAGCATGTCTTATATACTAGTGAATTGATGTTTAATAATCGTAGTGATATAGTTGCGCTACAATACTCCCCACCAGAGAATGTTAACAGGGATAGAAATCGATGGACGGATACCGTATTTATGAAAGACCGGGAGAGCTGGATTAAGGTTACCGGGTTTTGAGCTTTAGCCATGAGAGCTATATTAAGTACATGGTTGTGTGTGTGGTCACTCCTGTGTTGCTATAAGCAGTCGAGTGTGTGCAGAAACCAGTTGTGCATAAATGAGACTGAGAAGCAACAGTGCGAGGAGGACAATGATGCGGTCACAAATAGCAAGTCAACTGTTCAATGTGGACCATACATCGAAGTAGTCGTGATCATATTATGTCCGCAGGTCACCAATGTGGAGAAAGACCAATGCCTACCTTCATCTATCAAAAGGTACCTCCAGATTGAATCAAGATAGCATGTCTTATATACTAGTGAATTGATGTTTAATAAAAGTAGTGTTAGTTACGCCACACATTTACATCAAGACTTGGGCTTAAATAAAACACCTTATAAAAATTGAGTCCTTGATATAGAGTTTTAATTTCTAATGTGAAAACTTGGCATCAAATTCTTGTGTTGCTTGAATGAAACATAAGTTGTAACTCATCGTATGTTACTGTGCACGCCGAGAATTTGCCAAACTTTTTCTAAGCCATTATGTATGTTTTAAAACACACACGCACAAACGAAAAAAAAGTATGATTATTTATATATCATTCTTTCATATTTAATAAATCCTTTATAATTAATAAATACTCATACATTATGTAATAAACACATAGATATGTGTAACCGGATGAAAAACATTTCTCTTGCTTCAAAAATATATGAAT
The DNA here is from genome assembly GCF_982258835.1 of Parasteatoda tepidariorum. Classification (NCBI taxonomy): domain Eukaryota; kingdom Metazoa; phylum Arthropoda; class Arachnida; order Araneae; family Theridiidae; genus Parasteatoda; species Parasteatoda tepidariorum. Next base: position 48,780,655 of record NC_141760.1, on the reverse strand, counting down.
AGGAAATAACAGTCACACGTTTCAAGCGTTCGAAAACAGGCGTCCATTTTCAAGATTTGCCAGACGTGAATGAGAAGAAGTGAAAGTGATCTGAAATAACGTTTTATATTTCAAATAACTTTTTCCTCTTACCGCTCCAGTTTCTTGCGATTATTTAGTTAACGTAGTTATGTGTTTTTGGTTTAATGTTTTTTTTCCATAACTTAGAGAACAAACTAATATTGGGATTACGATTAGAAAAATAGCGAGTTCGTTAATCAATATTGTTGCTTTTTTCGATCGAACTAAATAATTTCGAAAGGAGGTAAAAATCATTATTTAGTTGTACACCTACCTCTTTGAAGAATTCTGAGTTACATTAATACATTTTTTGATAACTTTTTCTATAAGTGAAGTTTTTATTGTCACCGTAAAAACGTTTTAGGATAAAGTAAAGTTTTTCGTTTTTTTTAATTACATCACTACCTAGCTTGTAATAATTAAAAAAAAAATCCTGTTCAACTTTTCAAATTTTGAATTTTTTAAAAATAAATTATAAAATCTACTAGAATATAATTTTTTTTTATTTGTAAAATAATATTTTTTTTGCATGTATTATAAGTTGCATAATAAGAAGCTTAAAATTACAGCTTTATCTTTTTTTTAAGAAAATCTTTCTGGGATAAAACTTGAGTGATTGGATTAAATTTACGCTAAACACAAAAATGACAGAAAATAGGTTGCTTCACACGAAATCCTTTCCAATATAATATATTAAAATATTTTGATTTATTATTTTTTCAGAAAACCTTTTGCATAAAAATGGATTCGCTTAATTTATTTAAAATTTTGAATTACCTTTAAAATAATATTGCTCTAGATTCATAATAAGAAAAACGCGTAAACTTAGGATGAACTGTATTATTTACGATGTGAAAGATTGTTTTTTAATAATGTTGGATAAAATTTAAAATGATTTCTTCTGTTAAACGTAAAACTAAATGAAAGACTTCAGCCAAATTAATAAGCCAAATTTTCAAATTGTACATTTGAATGTTTTTTAAAAGCGTAAATCATTAAGATTTCTGTTCTAAAAATTAAAATTTGTATTGCATTTTGCTCTTATCTAGTGGAAATTCTGGATAATCTGCCAAAGCTTGAAATACTGATAAGACTAGTTTGGTGTAAAAATATCCTCTTCGCGAAAGTGTGGCTTTACCCTTTGCACACGGTGCACCATGTCGTACCATCACATGTGGTCCATATGTTGCACCAGCCGTAAGCAAAAGGTTAATATTGCTCCAAGTCATTCATAATAAAATCTCCCATGCATCTTATAAATAGTAAAAACTACACTGAGAAAAAAATAGGGTCAAAACTACCATAATATAGCAAAATTTACTATGTTTCCAACTCCATGAGAGCAATAAATTTTTCCTAAGCGCTTTGGTAATGATTTTAGTAAAATTAAGAATAAAATTTGGTTTTATAATATTTGATAAAATTTGGTACACGTGGTAGAATTTTGTAATTTTATCACGAGACTTTAAAACATGGCATAAATACTATTTATTCGGTTAAATTTACTTTTCTGTCTTGTATTTTTTACTAAATTTGTGATGATAAAAACTATTACTTTAGCAACAGAATTTCGGGTAAACTTTGCCAATGAACTAAAAAGTAAGGAGTTTACATAGACAAGACATCCTTACATTTTGGTTTTATTTACCAGAATCAAGTTATTAGCCAGAATCATGTTTTCCTTACTAGAGAAATGTTATTACTATACAGTACGGTAATTTTACCAAAATGCTTTTCTCCGCGTGAGTGATTTTGTCGACATGTGTTGTGTTGGTCAATATTTCAATTGCAGATAAATTTTAATTTCTATCTCAATGAAAATGTTGTTAATGTCTTCATGGTTTATAATTTTAGAATGAAAATTCACCGAATAGCAAATTTTTTTTCACGCTGAAATCACCCAAATTGATATTGGATTGTGTGAATTAAGGTTTGTGTTAATCTTTTTTTCTTCAAATAAAGCATCTGTTTCGAAAAAACAGGAAATTTTTAAAACAATTTCAAATCTTTTTTTGCATCTTGGATTTTTACTTTATTATCTGTAAACCTTGTTTCTGTCATATTTTCCTTTACTCCTGCTTAATTTATTCTATTATAAACTCGACAATAAATAAAAAAAACAAAAACTAGATAAATTGATAATTTATCGTAACTCATTTAAGCAGTAATCAAAGCTATATGTGTTTATTCTTCGATTATTTTAAGTGGATTAATGGTATATGTCAATCACATAAATGTTTTTTCAATTATTTTCAATTTTTTTTATTCAACACGGAAATAAATTTAAAGACAAGAAAAATAGAAAGAAAATTAAAATATTTAAATCATAACTTACTTTAGGTTTCAAGACAAAATATACTTTGTCTTCAATAACATTCGAAATCTTAAAACAATAAAAAACATACATTTTATTGAATTGAATAGAATACATGACATACATTTCATTGAAACCTATAACCAAACGATTAAAAAGAAATATTAAATTGAAAATAATAAGAGAAAACGATAAACTTATTGCTTTACTAGTAGTTAAGCCTTCGCTCTAGTGTGTGTTGAAGCCATTTGCTCGAAGAGAGTGTTGCCATCTATAAGCATGTTGAAAAAATAAAATAAATAAAAATTGCTTCGGCTTGTTACATGCTTAAGTATTCGAATGGAAACTCTTTGTACACATTTCTTTTTGTAAAATTACACAGTAACAAATCTGTTAAATTTAAAGAAAAAAAAACTGTAAGCATGTGTGCAGATTTAAAACAGTTTATTTCACAGAAAAATATTGTTTTTTAAAAACGGACGCCTACTTTTCAACCAGGTAAGTACCATTATTTTAACAAACAAATTCTGTTCTTTCAACAAAAATTTTGTTATTTTAACAAAAGACTCTGTTTTTATATATATATATATATATATATATATATATATATATATATATATATATATATATATATATATATATATATATATATATAAACTCTATGAAATAACTATATTAGCATTATGGTCGGTGCGAGCCGAGAGCAGAATTTTCATGCCCAATCAAAGCTGGGATTCAAACCCCGGGTAATCTTATTGGATAACCTCAATTTTATTTTTGTCATGTTCGAAATCTTAAGATAATTTCTAAAAAGTAGGAGAAAGTATCGAAAATAAACTTAAAATATTTTGAAAAAAGAAAAAGTTATCTTACGGTGATCAAACCTGTATGGCAAAAGCTAGAATTTGAACAGACAGTTTTAATCCGTTCATGATTAGGGTGAAAAACAGATTTAAACAGTCAGTACAGTATAGTAAATATTATCAAAAATATTATTTGTATAATATTTATTATATTTATTACATATACAAAAGTATATGTACAGTTTAATAAATACTATTTTTATAGTATAATAATTATTATAAATCAATAAAACACAAAAAACACGTTAAAAATATACGATACTGTAAATAAAGCATAAATATTATTTTTTAGATACAGAAAAATGAATAACATTTTTTAAAATATTTATTTTCAAACTCATTAACTGTAATGTTATTCTTGTATATGGAAAAAATCAATGGAAAAAAAACGGGAATTTCTTGGTAGCGAAGTGAATGACGATTAAAAACTTAAAAACAGAAAAAAAAAATCTGCATTTACTTTAAACAGCTTATTTCTTCGAAAAAAAGATGTTTCTTTTTCTGTAGAATTTACAGCTATTTTTTTACAGTAAATATTATAAATCAGTAAAACACAAAAAACACGTTAAAAATATACGATACTGTAAATAAAGCATAAATATTATTTTTTAAATACAGAAAAATGAATAACATTTTTTAAAATATTTATTTTCAAACTCATTAACTGTAATGTTATTCTTGTATATGGAAAAAATCAATGGAAAAAAAACGGGAATTTCTTGGTAGCGAAGCGAATGACGATTAAAAACTTAAAAACAGAAAAAAAATCTGCATTTACTTTAAACGGTTTATTTCTTCGAAAAAAAGATGTTTCTTTTTCTGTAGAATTTACAGCTACTTTTTTACAATAAATATTATAAATCAGTAAAACACAAAAAAACACGTTAAAAATACACGGTACTGTAAATAATGCATAAATATTATTTTTTTGATATAGGAATATGAATAACATTTTTTAAAATATTTTTCTTCAAACTTATTAAATGTATTGTTATTCTTGTTTCATGTTTCCCATAAGCTGGCAGTAAGCCCACGCAAAGCGTAAATAATTCTTTGCAAATTCTCAAGAGACGTACAAAGAGTCACCGACATTCCGTGTACAGTCCGCAAAAAAAAAAAACGAATCACCCTGAATAACTTTCGTTCTAATGATCGGATTTTCACGAACTAAGTGTCAATCTTAATGGTTCCTGGGGGTGACCTCAAATATGCTAATTAATTAGTGCTAATTATTAATTAAGTTACGAAATCAGACACAAAAACGTACTTTCTCTGAATAAACATATATTTTTTTTTACATATTTGGATTTTTAACCTTCAAAATATAGGGGGTAGCCGCAATCTGGGGAATATGGTCCCCATAGTTTGGTCAGGAGAGCGATCCAAAGTTCGTACCCCTTAATGTTAATTTCACTTTTTACGTTTTTAGTCATATTTTTAAAACTATTAAAGCATTTCAAAGAAAATTGCACCCGCTTATAAAACTCGATTACCCAAAGATACTTTCATGAAAGAAATAATTTTTAATAATTATTAATTATTTTTTATTATTTTATTAAGTTGAGGATGAAAAAATTTTGAATTATAAGGTATGGATTTTTTTATACCATATTAATCTACATATTTTTCAATTGAAAAATCTAAAGTTTCAACTATTTTTATTTATTAGAAGCTGAGAAAAATTAAAACTAATTATTTTTAAAAAAATAATTTGGCGACAGTAAAGAAATAATTTAATGGGGCGATTAATATTAAAATGTGATAAACTTGCGAGGAACTTGACTTCGCGCGCGTAGCGTAAAATTTCATTCATATTTTTTTCGCTGATAATCGTTTGCTAATCTTTTTATTTTTATTTCTTTCAAACTGTAAAATAGGATAGTTCTTTTTTAGTCGTTTAATAATTTATTTTTCTACTTAGTAAAGAAATTTGAACAGAAAACACTTTATTCATCGAATGTCTAGTTTTATAAAAGCGTGCTTCTGATTATACACCAGATTGTGCTTATTTAATGTGATTATTTCTTATTTTTTTCATTTTGTTTTTCAATAACTGATACAATTTCAATAATATACATACGTATGCATAGATTTGGAATAATATATTTATCAATTTCTTGAATATATATTTCATAAATATTAATAAAAAATACGTAGTCAACATTTTTAAGCATCTCTCACAACATCGCAAATTTCTCAACATCTTATAGGGTAAACTAATCAATGAAGGAACACTTAAGCTTAGCTTGCCTTTAAAAAAAATTCATACAAATTTCTAAATTTGTTATTAAATGCAAATTATGTAAAAAAAATTTGATAACTTACATATTAATGTTTTAAGCTTTTGGTGGTTTAAATAATTAGTAGTAAGATAACCAAGTGAAGGAACAGTTCTTACCAGTGAATAAACATTAAATTTTCAAGTGAATGAACACTTAATTTTGAGAATGTTTGATGCTCGTTAGGAATCCATAGGCCACACAAATGTCTAGAAACAGGATTTTTCTTGGAATTGCAACATATAACCACAGTTAACGTGGAAAATGTTACTTTTTTTCAGTCATGGAATGGAAAGTAAAATATGCTTGAATAAATAATTAAGAAAAAATTTTTTTTTTCATTTTTCTCCTCACAGTTTAATAGTTAATTCTAAATGTTTATTATTATGTAATCCGATGATGTTTTTATTATAATTATAATTAGATAACTTTTTTGTTTACTCTTTTCCCCATATTTTTTGAGCTTCTTTTTTATCTTTTTAAGTATTTTTTTTCTCTTTGTCATACTTTCTGCTTTAACTTTTTTTTTCAGCTCTTTCAATCTCTTTAATGCAAAAAAGTAATTTATTTCTTTTTCTTTTGATTTAACCTTCCTATTTTTTCCAAATTTTTGCCCAATGTAAATGTTTCCTCGAAATTTCTTTTGATTTTCCAGTACCATTTCAAGAATTCCTCACTGGATAATAAATGAGAAAAAGGAGTTTCGAAGTTTGAGTAGAATCCATCTCTCATTGACTTATATCTAGTGGGTGGTCAACAGTACTTACCATTTACTTATGGAACCGATTATTTTTGCAACTAACAATGCTTCAAGACTTATCTCAAAATCAGTTTTCAAGATACTTTTAGTTTCAAGATTATCAATGTTAGTTGTATCAGCTTCAGTGCCAAAATTTGATTAACCAAATGTTCTTTTCGAAATAAATTCTTCAATATTGAGAAAAGCACAGGCTATTGGATATTTGGGAGATTAAACTTTTCTGTCAGTGTTCCTTTAAAAATTTGCAACATAACTTGTGAGATTTCCATCTCAAGCTTCTGAAGAAATAGTGCATCGTTACTCTCAAAGCATGTGTTTTGTTGATAAGCTGTCTCGCTCATTAACTCTTGGTGTCTGTTTTGCCTGCATTTGTTAAAGTCAACGTTTTCTACATCGAATGGAAAAATAACACATTTCATAAAAGCATTTTAACTTCATCAGTTGATGCCTCAAAATCTTATTTAAAAATAGATGTAAAATGTTCTCAACATATTGTTTTACAATTCTTTTGTTTTCAAGATCTAACGGGAGATTTCCATGAATTAGGTAGAAAACTAAACCAAAAAATTTGTTTTGATGAACAAAACTTGCTCAGTTTTAAATTGATATGAGATTTATACCTATCCAGAACAAGCAAAATAGGGAATTTGATAGCATTTTTAATTAGCCATGGGTAGAAACATTTGCAATATATTTGTAAAATGTTGCTGCGATCATCGTTTAATTTCATGAATCGCTTTTTCCAATTAAATATATAGCAGGGACTGATTCTGTAATATCTCAAAGAATTCTTCAGTAAGGAAAAACTACCAAGGGAGGTACTTTTTCTTTCCGGGTACTTTAGAATATAAATCCTTGTAATTTTTAGGGCCAAAAATTTTTCCCGTTTGAGGGCAGTATTCAACTCTTGTTTCGTCCGCATTGTAAATGCAATCACTTTCTAAAAGGATGCCAGGGCTACTTCCCTCTTAAAGATTCTTCTGAAGTTCTTAAAACCAGTATTTCGATTATTATTCTCTAAGTTTTGTTTTTTGAAATTATCTTCGCATTGCACTGAGTTATCGGTGGATGTCACCTTAAAAAAAACTTCACCCATTTTTTACCTGGATGATTGTCTTTAAATGGATTTTTCCTACCAGTTCCCGTCAGGTCATTAAAGACCGCAATAATATAAAAATTTAGCTAATTATTGGCATAAAAGCCTGCAAAGAAATTTTCCATTCAAGCTTTTATTATTATATTTAGTTGTTATATTTAGTCAGTAAACATAGTTTATTAAGGTGTCTAAGGTATGGTGTAATAACTAATCACTATATCTATAAAGATAATAAATAATATAAAGATAAATTTCATTTGTAAACGGAATTTTTTGATGTCCTTAAATTAAAATGTTAAGGCTTGTATCAAAAAAAAAATTACTGCATTGATATTTTTTACAAAGTAGTGAATTATTATTTTTTCAATCTAAGAACCTGTGCCTATAACTTATGTAAGACTTATTTTAATATAGAGTGAAATAATTTAACATATTGTGTAACTAAATGGATAATCCCAAGAAACTGAATCGAAAATATAATAACGTCATTGATTTAAGAAAATAATGGATGATAATAAAAAATAGACATGTTTTGAGCGTCCAATAATAAGAGTCACAAGTTATTCAAGCCTGACAAGTCTTGAGAATGGGCGATTATATTTCAACGATCGAAACATGTTGACTTTTGCTTCCCTCGTCATATTGAAGCCAGTTGAGTTTTTATCGTCAATTATGCTGTTTTACATTTGGGTCTTGATCATTATTTTGATAAGGATTTTACACTCATTAAAGTAAACATATGCATTTTAATATTTTAACAGGATTTATGTGGTCTTTAAAAACGTAAGAGCACCAATATTGTAAAAGTTATATTTCACTTAAAAGTTAACATTTTGAGACCAGGTATTTTGAGTTAATGAAATTAAATATTTTATCTTTAAGTTTTTGTGCCCCCATTTCAGTATCTTAAAGATCTTCCGAGCTCTGTTTAAAAAGAAAGTATCAGATATATAAGAAAACAAATTAATCATAGTAGCAGTATTTGGTGTTAAATGTAGCGAATCGTAATTGAAGAATATGCTGTGCGACATTTTATGGTGAACTTGCGAAAGTAAGTTTCAGAATGTATCGAAACATGAGGATGCTATTTGCTAATCATTTTTATCCAAAGAAAACCATGTAACCTAAATATCTAGCAGAATGAAGCGATTTTTAAACAATGAATCATACAATGTGCAACATATTATTTCAATATCTTATTCTTAAACATAACATATTTCAATGTTTTTAAAATGGCACTAAACATTCAGCAATTCCTTGAGTTATAGAAAAAAGAAATATCGTAAACTATATCTACATTTTAGTTTTAAAGTACTTTTTTTTTCTTCAAACTTTCTTGCCTCGATTAAAGCTGTAAAAATGATTATTCCTAAAATTTTGTATATAGCTGTAATAAGTTATGTTAATTTGATTTTAGTATGAAATCCTCGAATAAATATAGCAAAAACAGCATAATCTAAATAATATCAGATAAAAAGTTTATGTATTTAAATTCTAAAAACTTAGAAAATCATAAATAATTTATAAATCGATTCAAATTTTCCTTTCAAAGGGGATTAAAATAAATTTTTTTTTTGCTTTTTGGACAGAAATCAGCTTAAAAATTGTCTATTGCCTAGAAACTTCGAGATATTTACTATTAACATTTAATTAAACCTCTCCCAGCAATCACAAACATTATTTCAATTTTTTTACAATCAGAGCGTGGTTGCCTAGCAACCTAGTAAAACTAAGCATTCCTCTTTTGAATTAGTCAATGGGTTATCTTAAAATATTCATTTGCGCAGGCGACTTTTTTTGGCGGTTTTCTGGACTATCGCCAAATATATAAACCTTTATTGCTACCCAATTTACCACCCAATTTTTTTAAAATTTTGTCTACCCCCCCTAATTTAAGTGTCTAGATTCCAAATATGTAAAAAAAAATATATGTTTATTCAGAGAAAGTACGTTTTTGTGTCTGATTTCGTAACTTAATTAATAGTTAGCACTAATTAATTAGCATATTTGAGGTCACCCCCAGGAACCATTAAGATTGACACTTAGTTCGAGAAAATCCGATCATTAGATCGAAAGTTATTCAGGGTGATTCGTTTTTTTTTTTGCGGACTGTACATTGACCTAATAGCATTAACAGTCGAGAATTCTCTGGGGGATGTTTAATTTGTTTTATACGTATGTTCACTTTCCTTAAAGGGAAAAGTTGTTAGGTTCATTTGGAATTAACACCGTATGATATTTAGAAAGAGTAACTGATAGATGGAATTTCCTCAAGTACCATATTTTAACTTTCATATCATAATCATGGTTAATTTGTATCATTTAAAAATTGTGATGTGGGAGCTGAATCCTATTAACCTGCACAATAAATAAAATTATAGAATGCTGACAGATTTCTTTACAGACGCAATTTAGTACCTTATTTAAAAGTACAAATTTTCATAGTTTGAAGTAACGATACTCCACTGTAAAAAATTTCCATGTATCTGAACTCTGAAAATAGGGGCAATTACTTAACAGCCACGTGGTGATTCACTAAGTGTTCCACTATTCCAAAACCAAGGATAGTTCCTTGGTCTAGTGAAAAACTTAGAATGTTCTTTTACACTACTTGATGTAAAGTAGCAGCCGCCATGTCTGTTTTTCAGTCACACGAAGAATTAAAATTGCATTAAAATATGATACATATGAACCAGTTAAGTTATTTTTACGATGCAATTTAAATCAAAAATCATAAATTTAGGGTGCATATATACAATATTTTTTAAAACAAATTTAATTTGTTTATCGAACATACACACAGCATAAGACAGGATATTAATATAAATTTGGACAAAAGCGAAGTGAACAGAGGTTAAATATTATAAAATCATTTTATACAATTGACAGATTTATGTAAATCTTATGAAACACATAAATATCTTTATACCACTAAAACATAAATGGATTTTACGACGTAATACATTATATATATTTTATAGGAGTCGTTTGATAAATCAACCGGATAAAAATACTGAAACTACTTGGAAAATAATCGACCACAATCAATATTTTTCATCAATCATTAAAGAGGATTGATATTTACATGGCTATAGCCAGTTTGTCAACTAAACCCAGCAAAAACCACTCATATTTAACCAATACACTTCATGTAAACAAACCGTCATCTTGATATTATCTTGAAATTGCACAATTATTCGCTTTTAATTTCTTATCCTACAGCATTTGCTAAATGTTTTTAACATTCAATTTCATCATTTAACTCAATTTAGTTGAATAGTTTAAATATACACTAATTATTCACAACATTTACGGAGCTCTGAAAAACATCACCTTCTTCCTGTATGACCTGCAGATTGCTGTAAGTTTATCAATTATTGGTGTTAAGATTTAATTCCATCCTTTGAAGTGTGTAAGAACGCTCTATTTGGTATTAAATTGAAATGAAGTAATTATTCACACAATTTTGTGAGTTTTTCAACACCGATTTCGGATAAGGTATTGCACCACAGTTTGCAGAGTGTATAGCTTAATCTTGATCCAATTTTCCGAGATTTTTCTTTAAATCGTTCGGACACCATCAATTGTTGTATATAATTATTTTAGGTTAATCGTTGTATATAATTAATAAAAGTTATTTTAGGTTACTTGTTCTTAAAACTCAGTTACTTACTCTTAAAAAGTTGAAGATAATTTAAGAATGCCGAAATTATTTTGCGCAATTCATACTTTCCTTCAGTTATTTATTTTTCAGTAATTCATTTTATTTTTTAAATTTTAATAATGAAGAAAAGTAGAAATGTAATTTAAAACACTTAATTTCTCAAATTAATTATATTTATCATTAATTAAGTTTTTACAAATATTGCTCCATGTGAATCAGTCAGACAAGAAGCAATTTAGTTGAGTATAGAAGCGATTTTCATTAAAAAAGAATCTGATAAAAAAACGTTACATACATTTTCTCTTTATGGAGAAAATGTGTTTTTATATTTCGGTCCATTTCTTTTTTGCTCAATAGATTCAAATAACATTTTATCACCTACTTACTCACGTCATTTATCAACACAGTTATGTTATCCCCTTAAAGTTCATCAACCCCTAAATTGTCATTATTGATTTCAGCCATCAATCGCTCATAAATCTCGCATTTTTCATAAAATATTACTTAATTGGTAGAAGGGATTTTTTTGATGAAATGCCGTTTATTTTCCTCAATGGGCCCAATTGTCAACAATTATTTGAAATAATAAAATCATCCATATGTTTTTCAAAATAGTGATTATTCAGTTGTTATGTAAACAATTCATGTACATTAACAATATTCATTGCAGATTAAACAATATTCGGCGCATATCAAACACTACTAAACAAACTTTGCAAATGTAATGAATTCGAGACATGTTAAACAATAGCCATTTTCGTCTAGATAGTTTGCATTTAAAATATATTTAATGGCTCTGGCAGTATTGTTCTGTGGGTTCCGAAAAGCATAAATTACATTCGTCAAATTTAATAAAAATAAAATATTTATAAGTTGCTTCATATTAAAAAGTGAGAGACAATTAGTTAGAAAATATCTTATATGACAAGATAATATTTACAGAAATTTTTACAAAAAGGACTGTTACACAAAAAGTTGCTAAGCTCAGTGCTATCGCTAATATAAAGGGAAGAAGCGATTATTTTATAATTTTGCGCAATGTTAAATTCATTTGAAACTTACTTCATTATTAAAAGTGAGAGTCAATTTGCTTACACTCATACATGTTAAGAAATATTCACTTAAATTTTCAAGAAGAGTTTGTTTAGTCAAAGTCAAAAACCTGCTAAATTCAGAGCATGCACATCGTTTGCACAAGGGAGGACATTTGCGAGTTTCTGAAAATTATGTTTTGCAATGTGGAATTCGTTTGGAACTTTTTCATATTAAAAAGTGAGCGTCAATTTGCTTCAAAATACATACATATGTTGAGGCAGGTTTATTGAAAATTTGAAGGAAAAACTTCTTTAGTCCAAGGCATGCTAAGTTCAGAACAGCGTGAAGAAGGATAGCAAATGCTTTATAATTTCTGAGATGTGGATATTATTTAGGGCTTTTTATTTTATCAAGAAAGTATTTATGTATAACTTTCAGTAGGTAATCAAATATGCTCTTCTTAACACCATCCTTTTTCTCACAAGCTTGTCATTTCAGATTTTCATACACTGTAAAGAATTCCGGATCAAATTATGGTATAAAGTACCGCATATTAGGTGCATTATCTTTAAAATCCATTTCATTGTAAAATCCATTTTTACCATTAAAATATTATGTCGTAATTTTAACAGTAATATTTATTTAGTTAGATGGATTCAGTGATTATACGATAATAATTACTGTAAAAATTACAGTATATCAGATTTTTGTTCTAAAATCTGTTCCGGTAAAAGGTTTACGGCAAAAAGTACCGGCACCCTGAGTGTCAGTACTTTTTACGCTTATTTGATCTGGAATTTCTTACTGCTCCTTGGAAAATAATTTTAGTGGCGAATTTAGAAAATAGACCATTTTGTGGAAGAAATATAAACCGTTTTCACGACATGACCGTTCTGTAACCGTTAAACCGTTCTCATTGTATGAAGAACCATGACCTTTCTTTACAAAAATGAAATAAAAAAATGAAGAAAACATTCAGAAACAGTTACAAAACTTATGAAAATACATAATTGATGAATAAAAAATTTTTTTTCGTCGAAGAAAATGTATTGTATTCCAATAAGTTTCAAATCGAAAACGCTTTTTTTTGCTATCACATAACCAAAGAAGTTTGCGAATTCAAATATTTTGTATGATATTTTTCATTTGTGTGATTGAATTTCCGTCTTATTTCTTTTTAAGAGAAAAGTATATTCTTTTATTTGTATTTCATTTCATAACACATAGAAGTAACACGACTTTGTTATTGTATTCAATTGAGTTTGCTACTCAAAAATGATTAGAGAGATCACTAGTTTTTTGAGTGATTGATGTACCGAACTTTTCCTTTAACTGCATTCGCTTTTGATTCCACATTCGTTCGTTCTAGGTTCGGAAAGTAATATAAACTTTCTTATAAAGTTTCGTTTATTAAAAGAAGTCAGAACTTTTTAAATTGCTTTTCCAGTTCTTGAGTCTGCATTTGTAGTTTGAATCTAAAAAAACAGGTGGTGGTGTTCTACAATTTTTAAGTTCTGGAAAAATGATTGAAAGTAATTCCCTCTGGAACTGTATAGAACAAAATTGGAATTTTCTTTTATTCTTTTTTTCTAATAATCGGAATTTGAACTATCTTGAAATGGAGGAAATAATCTTTTTTGTTTAATATAGTTCTTTCTCACTTTCGTCATACACTGTTAAAAATTCCGGATCTCATTGCGGTAAAAATTACTGGCATTCAGGGTTCCAGTACTTTTTACTGTAAAATCATTTTTTTACTGAAACATGTTACAGAACAAAAAATCTGATATACCCTAATTTTTAGAGTAATAATTACAGTTAAATCACTGAATTATTCTAATTAAATAATTAGTACTGTGTAATATCTTGCGGTAAAAATCGATTTTACAGCAAAATGAATTTTATGGATGATGCCTCCAAAGTGCAGATAATTTATACCGTAATTTGATACTGGATTTTTACAGAGTACATTGAATTTTTTGACACTTCTGATAAATATAACTAAATTTTCATACCAAGTATTTTATACAAAGTATATGTATTTTATTATTGTACTTAATTTCCGGATTACTATATATTTCATCTATTGTATTATTCCATAAACATTATCAATCAATCATTTCACCATATCTTAATAAATGACACAATTTAATTTGCAACAATATACAATACATTATTTTATTTTTTATTTGTAACATATTCAATATTTGTTAAGTTTTTTCTTTCCTCAAAAAAGTAAATTAAAAAAAAAACATTACTATTCTTAATGTTAATTAATTTGGGCACTGAAGTCTCATTTATGGGCATAAATAGCATTAAATAATTAAAAAAGAGAAACATATTATATACAATGAGTAAATACTGAAAAAAAAACTGAAAAGTTTTGCTCAATGAAAAAATGTTTTTATTTATATGTTTGTGCAGAAACTTTTTTTTTTCTTCAAATATATTAATTCAAAATTACTTGCCATTAAATTACAGATGTTGTTTGCATAACTAAAAGCAAATGTCAATTACTCTATTATAAAAATATATCTTAAATTAGAAGGAAATTAAAAAGAAATATATTGGATTTTGATTAAAAATCTACTATCTTTACAGTTTAATTCAGTTTTCAACAAACTTATATTTTATTTTATATTCAAAGACAGTTTCCCCACATTCCTAGCATTACAGAACACATTTCATATTTTATATCGGATTTTTTTTTTTAGAATTTTTTCTCTCCTTTTTCTGCCACCTTTTGTTACATGTTACTCAACTCTATCGACTTATCATCGGTTCGTGTTACAGATTTCCCCAGAACATGGCCAATGAAATCGATAACTCCAGTTCACTATTCTTATCTTTAAGGAATTTCAAAACTACGGATTCTAAGTTATTTAATAGAATTTATTCGATTTTTTAAGTTTAGAGTGAAATCTTTCTCAAACCGATATTTTTCTTTTAAAAATCTATTCAGTTGGAACAATTAGTGTTTTAAAATTATGTAAGTGTTCCAACTTCTATTTTTAAAAGAAACTGTTTTCTATAGTTTCACGTTGAGGTAGTTTTATTTCCATATTTTCTGTTTAAAATATGTTAGAAATTAAGTTATGAATTTCTTAGAGTTTAAAACTTAATGTGCAAAATAATTTTTATATAAATCAATTAAGAAGAGTAAAAAATGAGAAGAGCTTCTAGAATTGCTCAGGGGGGTTGTCATAGAGGTTAAGACTCCACAATTTTGCTCTACACGACAGGTTTGTGGAAATGAAGTTAACCTTTCACATCAAACGCCATAGAGAAAGAAATTGTGTTAAAATTACCGTACAGTATGGTATTAATATTTCCGGTAAAAAAATTTCATAATTCTGGTTAATAAAACCAAAATATAGAATATTTAAGCAATTCATTTGGTAATTTTTCCGTTTATATGGTAATGGTTTAGTGGAAAATCAGGTTTTTAGAATTATAGTTCTTATTACCGTACATTTAGTGAAAAATACAAACTTGAAAAGTATATTCAAGATTTTATTAAGAATAAATGGTTTTTATGCCGTTCTCTAAGGTTTCACGATAAAATTATCAAATTTTTTATCATTTATCATATTTTTTCACTTATTGTAAAACTATATTTTATTGTTAGTTTTAAGAAAAGTCATTACCAAAGCCTTTCAGTAAAAATAATCAAGCTTTTTGTTGTTTCATAGAGCCAGCAACATAGAAAATATTTGACTATAGTTAAGTATTTTAGTCATAGTTTTTGCGATAGTTTGGTAATTTAGTCATCTTTTTTACACATTTAGGTAGTTTTTACCACACTTATTTTCTCAGTGTAGAGAAGCTTCTAATCATGGATCATGGATTTATTTAGGACTTAAGCCGCCAGTGGTGATGGAAATTTGGTCCTGGTACATCACAACGATAATTTAATGCTATAACCAATGAGTCATAAAGGCGCAAATACGGTTATTAAACGCATTGAAAATCGTCCTGAAAATAATGTTTTTATTGCTCTGCTTCTGCTGCTAAAAAAGGTTGCAAATTAAAATTAACTTATTTTTCAAAATGAAAGAACTGCCAAAGGTATTTTAACTCAGTTTTTAAATTATTTATATTTGTTTAATTTAAAGTACAAGAAAATGAATACAACCATAAATTAGCCTATAAGCTAGTGATTTGAGCCTTTTAAACCAATTTTCGATAACTAACATCTAAGCATTGTGGTAACAAAAACGTCAAACTGAAAAAGTATCAGATTATTTTTTTAAATGTATCTGTGTTATAATATTTAAGTAACATCAAAACACACAATCCTAAAAAATAGCTTTGGTCTTATCCCAAACAAAAATTCTTTAACGTCCCGCATTATTTACAGCAACTATCCGGGTTTTCGCGAGTTTTTATTAGAATACTTTGAAAAACAAGTTTATTTGTTAGAAAGTTTCTCGAATTTAGTGATGAAGTATTTTTTTGCTTGGTAATGCGTCTATATATTTATGATACATACTAATTGATTACATTTTATGTTACACTTTCATACGCTGTTGATTTTACCGTGAAATCAAGATAATGCCGTTCCTAAATCCTATAGTGATCTAATGAATCCACTTAGTTCCTTGAAGTTAGGTAAATGCACAGCCTATGAAGTCTAACCAGTCATTCTCACTTCATCCAACGAATCATCAGGACTCTATCTTTAAATTGCCATGCTAGGAAAGAAACGTATAACTTTGATCCCTGTCAGGCGACGTGGATAACGCCTGAGCTACATCTCTCTCCAAATTTCCACACCACATCTAATTAGAGGATTTCCAACCACGACAGATTTAACGAGCGCTTTGCTTAATAAATACGACTGTTGTTAATTCGGTTGCTAGAATCGAATTCATGACCTTCTGATCCCCTGTAGCAGGTGTTAACGATGCCGAAACAGTCTGCGTTACCGGAGATAGCAGTCATTTTCCTGACCGGGTGATGAGGGATTCCAACGTGGAAACATTTCATTTCCTCCATTCCATATGTACATGAGAAGTTTCTATTTCATACACTCCTCAAATGCTGAAAATGGACTACAGAAACAAGCAACTTTCTCAAGAGGAAATAGATGGAGCATCACAGTTTTGTTTATTCCATCCGACTCAATAGATTACACATCTAGTGTTCTCCATCTCTCACGCTATGTGGCACCACGAACTCAACTAACGAATTCACATTCCATGCTTAGGTGTGATTTGAAGGGATACAACTCAGCCACAACTCTAAAGTGCTGTTATATGTTTCAAGATGACTTTGATGAGAATTTTGAATTCATCAGGTTAGTTCCAGAAATTTTAAGTAAGAAAGGCTAAGAAGTCTTCAGAAAGTTTCTAGGAAGGTTACTGACTTTTAGTGAGAAGGCTTCTAAATTCTTAAAAAAGTTTTGTGCTTTTCGCCATAAATGTTATTGAAAATATTCCTGAAACATGAAACATTCCTGATTGTTCAATTTTTTTGAAAAAAATTTACATTACGAGACTACATAGACTACGCTACTCGTTTATAGCACCGAAACAATCTTATGTAGAAAAATCACTCACGGATAAATTTTCTTAATTAACATTTATAATAATGGGCAATTGTCACACCGATAAGCGTATTTCTAAGAATTTCTTCTAAGAGCGGAGAGCCGTTAAAATAAAATATGACAATTTTAGTTTAAACATTTCTTAAGTATTTTATTGTAGAACCAAAATTGATCGTTTGATTGATTGACCTTTTATTTTTCAAAATTCATTAATTAATGTTGATAAGTAAGTGGCAAAACAACGATGTAATTAATCTACTAATGTTCATTAGTTTGTTACAAAACACATCCATCATGGAGAGTCCCTTCATTATTGTTAAGAAGTAAAAAAAATATTGCTGACTCTTAAAAATATTAACTACTTTCAGCTGTCAATGACAAAAAAATTAGTTAGTTTTTCCTTTGCAAGTAAAGTGTTATATGTAAAAACACGTATTATGGATGTATTTTTTTCGTGAATTCCATTAAAACATGCCTCGTTAGATAATTTTCTATGCGATC
Source organism: Parasteatoda tepidariorum (assembly GCF_982258835.1). Taxonomy (NCBI): domain Eukaryota; kingdom Metazoa; phylum Arthropoda; class Arachnida; order Araneae; family Theridiidae; genus Parasteatoda; species Parasteatoda tepidariorum. Next base: position 48,762,535 of record NC_141760.1, on the reverse strand, counting down.
TTTACATATGAGTAACCCGGTAAATGGTAACATAAAATATGTTATAAAAACTACTTTATTTGCTTCGTTAAGTAAGAATTATTTTCAAGCTGATTCACACTAATTGCTCGAAGCTAAAATTTCAGGCGAATTTCGTTATCTTTTAAATGAAAAACCTAAAAAGGTTTTTAATGCTTTTCTAATACTTTTTAAAAACAAAACTTTTAAACAATGAGCAATTTAAAGTCATTATCAGATTAATTTTATTACTGACTAAAATTATTTTTAGTAAAAAAAAGTTTTTTATTGAAATGAGAGTAAAAAAAAACAATGCGATCTTCATTTTAATAATTTTTAGTTCAGTCAATAACAAGAATTTTCAAACAAATAGAGGAAAACAAGCAAACTAATAAACAAACAAACAAGCGAACAAATAAACGGACAAAAAAGAAAGAAAGAAAGAAAGAACGAAAGAAAGAAAGAAAGAAAGAAAGAAAGAAGGAAAGACAGAAAGAAAGAAAGAAAGAAAGAAAGAAAGAAAGAAAGAAAGAAAGAAAGAAAGAAAGAAAGAAAGAAAGAAAGAAAGAAAGAAAGAAAGAAAGAAAGAAAGAAACAAACAGACAGACAGACAGACAGACAAACAAATGAACAAATAGACAAACAAAAAAAAAACAAAAAACAAAGCAAAAAAACAGACGAACAAATAAACAAACAAGCAGGCAGATAAGCAAGGAATAAGCAAGGAAGCAAGCAAGCAAGCAAATAAACAAACAGACAAACAAACAAAAAAATGTATGAAGGAAATAAAGGAAACAAACAAATACTAACAATCAACACTAACAGACAACACAAAAAAAATAAAACTTAAAACTTCCCGTTTTAAAATGTTTTGAAATTCTTTTTAATAAAATTAATTCGATTCATATTTTAAATTACTTATGTCGAATACTTATACAAAACATTTCAATAAGCATTTTTGAGACAAGAAGATAATTACTTTAAATTGTAAAGACAGCGTAACTATTTATGTTTAGTATATAAAATACTGCATGTGAATAGAAATAAAGGAATTATTTTAAACATTGGTCAAGGGAGAAAAAAAATATTTTTTCAAACAAAATAAAAGTTTTCATATTAAACATTTCTGCATTCCACTCGGTTCAAGAATTTTCATAAAATTTCAGCTGAGAACAGCAGAATTTTAGACCATTCAGATAAAAAAGTTTGTTTGCTATAAAAACTTCGAGTTCTATAAATACATATGTCAACTTTTTTAGTTCGGTAAGATTTTATGAAAGGTCAACTTTTTAAACCTTCTTTTATTCTATTTTTCTGTTTCATTTTAATAATTAAGCTATAATATTTTGCGTATGCTGTGATCTTAATACGGTACGTATTCTGCGACCTTAATATGGTTTTAAACTAAACCATGTTTTAGTTCAAATTAAACCATATAGTGTACAAGGCTAAGATGTACAATAATATGTACTGTTAGAATTTTCATTCTGAAATTACGATAAAATAATCGACAGCAGTCTGTCCATCTTATTAACCGTAAAGTTTACAGTAAAGAACAATTTTTGCCCTTAGAGTTTTGATACCGTTTACAACTAGCATGGTCAAAAAAATATGAATACAAAACTCTACCGTTTTTTTAAGCATTTAAGCTAACATGATTTCAAAACCGTAAAAAAGATATTTCACTAAACATTGCAGATAGGCTTTCTAATAGGTAATGGGCATTGGAGTTATATTGTGGTTGAGTTGCGTTTTATAAAAGGAATCGTGGAATGCCTTTTAATCAGTTTATCTGGCTGTTTCAAATGTCGTAAAAGATGGGAAATACTAATTTTTTTTGCGTTAAGCAACTTTATGCTGCTGCCATGTATGCGATAATGAGAGTATCGTACCTAATAATCCAGGGCCAGAGACTAGGAAGTACAGGACACTGGAAAATCTTCATGCGCTGAATGGAACGGAGGAAATATTGTGATGTCATTGCTGGAACTCGAAACCCGATTCCGTCGGTCATAAAATTGACAGAGTATCCCTCTCACTTATAATGTATACTCAGTTGAAAGGAACTAAGAAGTTTCATTAGGCCTAATTGGAGAGATAAGATTCTGGTTGTTTAACCGTATTAAGCAAAAGTAAAATTAATAGTTTGAACACCATCTTATTTGTGGTAATTTGACTGTTTTTGCTTGAATGTGACAAAATAATAATTGAATAAATTGTTATTTAACCATTTTTTCAGAAAAATTTCTAACAGTGTGGTTCCACAAAGCATCATATTAATGCTGCAACAAATTTTAATACATTATTTAGATCGCTCAAATTTGGATGCGATAAGGTTGCAGCAAAAGACATTCCAAAAATTTCTAACAATGATAGTATACAAAGTACATTTTAACAACGTCTATGAAGATAATAGTTCACAGTAAAAACTAATTGCAGAAAATAACTAAATCGTCTTTTGTAAATATCCTCAAAAATGGTGTTTAGAAAATCGAATAACATTTAAACTAGTTAATATTTTGAATTAAAATGATTTTTTAAAATATTTATTTAGCATTGTTCGAGCAAATCTGCTAATAAGCAATAGAACTGAATAAAACTAACAAGAATTTTGAGGTTGAATCATTTACTTGAATGTTATGCAGTTTATGAACCATTAAGTAGGTGTGCAAGAACCAGGTATAATAATTTCTAGAAAATGATATTCCATAGTTTAAAATATTTCACAGAATTTATTTATTTCAGTCTGTGAAAACAGATGAAAATTTGCGAACGAAATTATTTCTATTAAAGATGTTGTTGTTACTAATGCCATTTGCCATTATCAACAAGCCTGTTATGGGAATGTAAGCGAATTTGTAAGGTGGCGCCATCTAAGGTCAAGAATATGATTTCCACCACACACACAACACAGCCCGTTTTACAAGGAGGACCAATCAATACTCCATTAATTCCCACACAGATGGTAATTTTAGCCTGAACCAGAGAATCTCCTATTCTGTAGCTCTAGAGATATTGAATTTTTATGGGAACTTGGAGGACTTTGTGACGCAGACAGATTTAACTCGCACCAATCACCATTTACTACACGGGGATTCTTTGGCCGGTGAGACTCGAACTCACGCTGACATGAACACGAGCCCTACGACTTTCCAACCAGGCTATCACGGCCTCATTAATGATGTGAAATGTGTTATCTAAACTCACATTTTAAATTTGAAAATTCATATTTTTATCATTAATTGCTCCTAGTAGCGGAAAGATGTAAGAAAATTATTTATTCCATATTAATGCGTTAAGCATAAATGAAAATTTAAAGTTTTCATTTAACTCTGCAAAACATTCATTTGCATTTTCATTCGATGAGATTCAATTAAGCTTTTAAATGAAGTACCCATTTAAATGTAGCTGAAAGTAAGAATTTATTAATATAAATATTTTAATACAAAAAAATTACGTTCTTTTTCGTAAGAAATTCATTATTAAAATTTAGATAAAGTGATTTTAAAACTTAGCCATGGAAATGAAGTTTGGCCAGAGATTTAAAATATCTAGTTACAATATGAGTTTTTAAGCTTAGATGAAATAAACTCTATTCAAAAGTACATAAAATATTCATGATATGTTCATTGAATTGAGAATTCCAACTGTGATTTCATATAATGTAATTGCATTGCAATCAGACTGGTGTCGTAATCAAATATTCATTATTCAGTTTTAAGGATTTGTATTTACAATTCGCTAAAGTCTAAGCTGAGGTATTGGATTTACCTCAAAGGCGATAAAAATAGACTGAAGAAGATTAAAAAAAATTCAAATATTAATAATAGTATGAGGATTTAAAAGAGCAGATATTTAATATTTACATTAGTTATATGTTGTGTTTTAAATGAATTAAAACAATAGTTTTGAAATATTATGAATAGTTTTTATACAATTATTTAGTTTAGAAAGGTAGTTTTGATAATTTAAATTTGTACATAAATTTATTAAGCTTCTATTGTTATTTCATTCAATTTTAACACACTATGTCTACAATATTTTTAGTATTTAGTTCAAAAATTTGTTGAAATAACAACTAGAAGAAGATTGAAAAAATGTAGCAGAATTATTAATTTACATTTATTTTTAATTATAGGGTTAAATGAGTTATTTAATTTAAGACGAATAGTTAATAGTACTAATTTGCCTGCTTAAGATAAAGTTAACTATTAAATCATGTGAGTGTAGAATAATTGTCAGTGAACTGAATGAAGTTTAATGATTTATAGTGCTGAGCAAAAAAGTTTTATTAAAACTCCCAGAATATGGTAAAATTTTGAGTGTTTCTGGCTCTACGGGAACACGAAAACATTCGGTAATTTTTTTCGAAGTGCTTTGGTAATGATTTTGGTAAAATTAATAATAAAATATGGTTTTATATCAGGAGATTAAATGTGGTAAAATTTGGTAATTTTACTATGATATCTTATTGCAAAAAATTCCTATTTATTCGGTTAAATTTATTTTTCAGTTTTGCATTTTTTACTGGTAATAAGAGCTAAAGTTTTAAAAACCAGAGTAGCCGGTAAACCGGTTACGATATAAACGAAAACAGTTACCATATAAGGAGTTTAGATAGTTAATAGTACTAGCAATGGTTTAAATACTGTGTATTTTAATATTAGTAATCAGAATGATATTTTTTCAACAGAAATATTAATACCATACTATACCGTAAATTGACCAGAATTTTTTTCATCTCCGTATAATCTATAACAATAAAATGAGGAGTTTATGTGTCTGTGAGTGTGTGTGTGTGTTTGAACCATTTATTCCAGCGTCTTGAAATTTGGACAGCTGGATAATTTAAGTTACTGATCTAAAAATCCGTTTAAAAATTCCAATTAGATTGTTCAAGGGAGACATTTGAAAAGTAAAATTCTGTCATTGGTTACCATTATTTCCATGTCAATTAGCCATTTATAAAAAAATAACCCACATCGATTCTGTTTATATTTAAAGATAACATCAGTTATGTTTTCTAGCTTATAGCCCTCATTAAAAAAAGAAGTTATTACACGTCCTTTAATATTTAGTTAATTTTTATTCCTCCAGTCAGATAAACACAACATATCATAGGTGGCATAGGCGGACTACATTAAAAAATTAGTATTTTTAAAGTTATCTGAACGACGTGTTTTATTTTGTGTATAGTTATGATTAAAAAGATAATTAAATAAAAAAAAATAAAGGTGATATTAAATAAAGGTGCGGCTTTTGAAATAAAAGAAATAAGTTACGTATTGACAAGCAAAATTAATGAGGAAATCGTACTAAGTCGTTCAGCAGAAATGTAAAAAAAATCCCATACAATTATTGACGCCAATGATTATTTAATTTTTGTAATAGTTACTAATTGTAGTAAAAAGGAAGCTACGTGATAGAAATCAAAGTTAATGGAGAAATTGCAATCATTCGGTTAAGAGAAGCGTAAAAAATTATTATTGACACCAATGATGTTCAATTTATTTCGGGAATTGGTACTAATTGAAACAAAAATAGTTAAAAACTATCTATTTATTTTATTTAGCTTTTTAAACACGTAACAAAATGAATTCAAAAATTGAATATAATAATTGAAAAAGGAAAAAAAATGAAAGAATTGAATTTACTTGAGTTCACAAATTAAAAAATCCCAAAAACTAAAATAATTTATGTATTTTAAAAAGCGAAGTTAAGGGATTAATGTTACGAATTCGAAAATGAGAAAAATAAAAAATCGCCATGCCTATTTGAAATAAAAAAAAAATCAACTGTGTACTCTATAAGCAAAAATTAATGAAAAAATGACTCTAATTCCTCTCAGAGAAACGTAAAAAATGGTCATGCTATCATTGACGCTAATGATGCTTAATTAATTTTGTTACTAGGCACTACTACTGTTGCGGTCTTGGGTGCAGTTTCAATAAGTACCAAAGATACTAATATAAACACAATGTATTATGTTAGCGCATTTGCTACCTGTTAAAACCACATCAATACAGGACATTTTTAATATAGATGCTATGGAAAGATTTTTTACTGCCCCTCAAAAGAAAAATACCCGAGAAAATTGCCTGGTTGTGGTAAATTTTGTCTTTCATGAGTTGATCTCGTGCAACAGCAGCATATCAAATGATATTGAATACAGTTAATCTTTATTTTGACGGGATGAACTACTAATAGCGTGTTTTGCTTAATCTAATAATGTAAAGCCACCTGAAACAGCTAGATATTATAATAAATCTTAAGTATTAGTAATAATTTTAAATACTTTAAAAATAGTTCTTTATTTTATATACATTTAATAGCATCTACACTTGTGGTGATTACAAAGTTTAATGTCCTAAAGCCGGATTGGGATATACTGCGCCAAATATAAGCACAATCTATTCTAAAATGTAAACATAATTCTATGCCAAACTTAAACGAAATTTAATCTTTGTTAACTGTTCAAACTGTGCTATATCTTAAATCTGTCACTAAAAAAGATTATTAGGGCCGTGAGTCGTGAGTGGATCTAAATAAATTAACAAATCCTTATAATGTATTTATTGTGTTATTAAGATATTTTTCAACTAGCATATTGGGTGTTTTGAAATAACCACCCTTAATATGTATTTTTTTTTAAATATGCCTTAAAAGTGATGTAAAATGACATGAAGGGATTTCAAATTAAAGCAAGAAAAAGCAAAAAACAAAAATGTTATGAAGATATATTTAAGGAAAATTTTGCCCCGCAATTGTAAAAGAGAACGCAAGTGTCTCACTATGGTAAAACACGTTTTTTTTCCAAATGCAAAACAGAATTAAGGACGCAAAATTGATTTACAGCCAGTAAGTCTTCAGTCAGTTAGGAAATCAACTGTAAATGATTACGGCTTATGGTGATTTTAAGTTCGTTTCTAGTTTGCTTCTTATTTTTCCTTTAAGAAAATCTTATTCCAATCATATCTGTTATTTATATGTAGACAAATAGGTAGAATGCAGAGTTTTTGGGTCCTAGAACCAAAGTGGCTTTAAATGCTCCCAGCTTAAACGATAATAGGTACTGAAGGTAATTACACTACCTTAATGTAGATAAAAAAGAAAAAGATGAAAGATATCTAGAGTACCTCAGGGTCGTGGGACCTTCATTTACCTAAAAAATAAGGTAATATCACTAAGGGATGTATTTATGCAAGTCAGAGCAGCAGTGTTTTTTTTTCATTCTTGGAAGATAAAGATGTTTAAAAAATGTATATGAAAGTTTTCTATATCATTTATGATTATATCACTCATTTAAAACATTTTTCTAATTATTTTAAATACTATATTTGTTAAGTCAATTAGCATTACATTTATCAAAGTACAAAAATATACAATAACAAAACTGATATTGTATATTTTTTTCCCGTTGATATTATGAGTCCTCTTAATTAAATAGTGTTAATCGAGCATTGTTATTGCTTTTTTTTAAAATACTTAATATTTATGTTTGGTGTGTTTAATCAGGGCGGAATTAAAAGTTATCGTGTTTATGTTTTGTATCCATGTTTATGTTTTGTTCATGTTATGTGAATAAAAACAACTGAATTATTTAAAAGAAAAAGTACAAAACTGCGTCTGATGACATATTTATGAAGCTAAAAAGGGCGTAGCTATGTGATGATAGAAGTGTCTCCTCCCCCTCTTTTGAAATTTACTAATTTAAATTATTCAGATTTTGAAATGAGAAAATACGTAACTATGGAAAAACTCAACCTTTTTATGACTAAAAAATTATTTTTGCATTGTTTAAAAAAAATATTCTTAATTACTATTTTCTTCTTGCCGACTTATCTGTTATTGCAAACATTTTGAGAACTGTGAAACATATAATATTTCCAAATTCATATGTTTTAAAAGTCAATCTTATTTTTTCGAAAGAATTTTTGAGGCGCATTAGAAAACTGCAATTATTTTGTAAGACAACATTATATTAAAATAGGCTTAAGCAATAAAACTTGAAAAAAACTCTTGAAAATTCTTGGCTTATTTTAATTTTAAATTGTAAATTTTTATTTATGATTTGTTTTGCCTTAATGTTTTTTAATGTTTTATGAATTCTACCATTCGTTTTTGAAAACTGGAGTAAATGTAAGTGAATTATATTAATTATGAGCAAAAGAAATTATATATTTCAAAGTAATCAGTATTAAGAAAATACACATTTCCGAGCAATCATAACTAAAAATTTTAGTGCTCCATAGAGCTGATAAGTTATGTGCATAATATGAACTTAACTAATGAGTAAAGATAAAATTAATGATGAAAATATTTTCACACTTGAATATTTCAGCGACTTATTTTATCTTTTAATGAAGACATTACGTTGTACAGTGTACAAAAAAAGCGACCACGAGTAACTTGTGATCTAATGCTACACAGTGAAAAGTTAGTTTTATTAACCAAAATTTCAGTTTTTTTAAATTATTTTTTTTAAACCCAGAAATGACGTTATTATGCAGCACGGGAATTTTACCAGAATTTATTTCACTGTGTAAGATTTTCACATACTAGAACTCAATAACTCAATCTTAATGTTTCAAGAGCTTAATGCTTCAAATAGGCTAATTTGAGCTGACTATATTTTAAATTACAAAATCAGGCACAAAAATGCACTTCTGAGTAAACATACATATTTTGGTTGGATTCGGAATACTGACCATCAAAATAGGGACTTAACCGCAATATAAAAAATATGGCCCGAATAGTTTAGCAGTCGGAAGTTTGGACTCCTTAATGTTAATTTCACTATTTGTTTACTTCCCTAACACAGAAGTCGCAATTTAAAATTTTTATTTCTCACGAACTATCTGACCGATTCCCTTCAAATTTTTTAAAATAGTGTTAAAATTTGTGTGCCCAAAATTTTTTAGCTCATTGTTAAATTAGAGAATAAAAAAATAATAAGTATTTAAATTTTTTTTCTCCACAGAATTATTTATATTTGGATAAAATATATTGGATATAATTAAAGAAGCACATTTTATATACGTGCGTAAAAGTCTTCTGATTAACTTCATTAGTTACAGAAATTTGATGAAAAATGCAAAAAGTGTAATTAGCATTAAGGTGTCCAAGTTAACGACTGTTTTGCTTTTAAGCTTGCAATGGAAGCATATTTTTCAGATTACGGCTGCTTCCTGTATTTTAAAGTGAAAAAATTCGAATATATCAAAAAATTTGTATATTTTTTCAGAGAAAGGACGTTTTTGAATCTGATTCCGAAACTTAAAATATCGCAGAAATTAATAAGCAAATTTAAAGTCCATCCCTTGAACGATGAAGTTGAGTCCCATTCCTAACACTCCGATTATTAAATCAAAAGTTATTACGACACTCATTTTTATTGAGCACAGTACTATGTGCTTAACTTTAGTAGCAGAAATATTTTGGCTAGTAATATCAATAATAGCCACATTTTTGAATAATTTATTCGTTACAAATTAGCTTCTAGTTCCGTTAGTGAAATGTCCTTGTATATATATTAAATTCATATATTAAAGTAATAAAAGAACGTACCGATTTCCTTTTCCGGCAATAAGCAAATTAATATTCTTTTCACAACAAAGTAATTGCAATTTAGAAATCTATACTAATATTTCCGAATTTAATTCGTTGTAAGATATTTCTGATTGTCTAAAAGTGCATTGAGAAGAAAAGAATATTCAAAACTATCAGAATATGGTAAAATTTACCCTGTATCTGACTCTATGGGAGCACCAAACTGCATGGTAATTCTTATCAAAGCGCTTTGGTAATGATTTTGGTAAAATTAAGTTTTATCAAATGAGAATTTATAATATGGTAAAAGCAGTAAAATTTGGCAGTTTTACCATGATTCCTTAGAGTATGATATAAAAACCATTTATAAGGAGAAATTTACTTTCAAGTTTTGTATTTTTTACTAAAAGTGACTTACTAAACGTATTTTTTACTAAATATTTAAAAAAACATCTCTTATACAATTTAAATTAAAATTATGATTCCATTTTCAGGCAGCTGATATTTGTGAGTGCTTCACTGTAGTTATAAACTGAGAAAAAAATATGGTGAAAACTATAAGAATATGGTAAAATTTACCGTTTTCCCGCTCTAAGGAAACAGCAAAAGCGCGGTAATTTTTACCGGAGCACTCTTGTAATGATTTTAGAAAAGTAACAGAAAAATATTGTTTTATACTTTCTGTTAAAATTTGGTGAAAATGGTAAAACTTGGTAATTTTATCACGGTACTTTACAGCATGGTATAGAAATCATTTATTCGGAGAATTTAACTTTTCAGTTTTGTATTTTTTACTTAATGTGAGTAATAATATCTCCAATTTTGAAAGCCAGAATTTCCGGTTGACCGATACCATGTGGACGGAAAAAGTACCAAAAGAATGATTGAAATACCGAATATTTAGGTTTCTATTATCTGAATTATTATTATTATTTTTACTAAAAATGAGATTCTCATTCACGGTAGTTTTACTATAATTTTCCAGAAAACCAGAAACTCACCAGAAAAGTTGGAAAGTTGGCAGAAGTTGTCCAATAAATGAAAGTACACATGTTCCCTTTATATACTTGTACTATATTATGGATATTTATTTCGCTTTCCATATACTCATTTCGTCCTTTGTTCATAATTTAAATTATAACATAGAAAAACATGCATGCTTAACTGAAACAAGCTTAGTTCATTGTTTCTACAATAATGAATCATTTTAAATTATTATCACACCGCTAGTAGACGCCATCTTTTACGGAATATTTTTAAATTTTCATAATTGTAATTTATGTTAACAGTGCCGAGTACAAGATTAAAGATAAAACTATACTAAAACTCAAAACAAATTTTCAGTTTATTTATCGGCATGTAGTTTTCCTTACTCATTTTAATCTTTTCTCTGGAGTATTTTTAAGCTTATACAGTTGTAATTTACGTAAACTGTAACAGTTTAGATAAAACAATTTTAAGACTCGAAACAAACGTCCAGTGTATTTATCGCTATATAGTTTTCCCGACTCTTTTTATTCTTCACTAAACACATTAGACAGTGTGTTATTTGGCTTAGTTACAGGTAAATTTTAACTAGCATGAATATTACACTCGCAGTTTTGTTAATTTATTTTTATAGCCTCGCTTCTAATTTCATTAGTGAAGTGCTAAGTAGAGAAAGCATGTAACGATTTTCTTTTTACTACTTTAGTTAGTAAGCAAGGCACTTCAAATTAATGTTTTTTTTCTTTCCTCAGCGAAATAAATAATTCAAATACTTTCGCCTTAGTAACGTACCTCCGTACTTAGGTTGTCTTTTGTGAGCCATTTCTAATTTGTTTCTATTCTTTCCACATTGAAGAGCATGGTTTCCTTTTTAAATGTTTTCCAGATTGTGCAGTTGGGAAACGGGAAAAGATGCGTGGAGAGGAACTGGGCCGTGGAAGAAATTATGACGTCACATGACGTCATAGGGGATGGAATTTTAGTCGAAGAGAGGGAATACGATTGTTCACAGACAGCATGGCATCACCCTGGCGCGCAGGTGTTGCATATTTTTGATCAAAGGTGATTCCGGAATTGCTGTTGCTTTTTATTATCTATCGCGATTTATTGTCATTCATTCCGTTTGATTTTATGAATCAACCGGTGCCTATTTAACGTTTAAAAGTAAGCATTTTTTTTTATTTGCACATATTTTTCTTTCTTGCACACTTTTGGATGAATGATGAATTTGGGGAAATGTTGATATTGTGCTTCATTTTCACGTGGGGACCTGTTGAAACATGAATTTATTTTCATCCCTCTATTACGATTTATTGGTTTACTTTTATTGTCTATAGTGAAGTATCTGTAATCGGTCTTCTTTATTTTATGAGTTAACCATGGTCTATTTAACGATTAAAAATATAGTTTTTTCCTTTAGTATTAGTTTCTTGAAAACTTCTGAAAAAATATGAATTGGAGGTTTTTATGATTGATTAGTCATAATATTCTTATGAATCCTTTTTCATAACAATTTCTTAATCTCATGAAAAAATATGAATCTTATGATTACTTGTTGCGTGAGAGCATGCCAAGGCTAGGATTTGTTACTATCCATTTAAATTTATCTTATTTTTATTGTCTCATTAGTTTTGAAAAACAATCAATGCCTACTTTAAAAAAAAGTGAGAATTTTTTTTTTGATTTGCACATATCTTGCACATTTTTAGAACGGATGTTTTGAGAAAATGTTGATATCATGCTTGTATTTGACGTGGGGACATGCTGAAACTGTAATTTAAAAAATATTTCAACGATTAACCATCGGTTCAACGTGATTATCGATATTTTAAACCATTATAAACGGCAAAATTGACCAATAATATGGAGTTAAGTTAAACCCCATATTATCGAGAGAACTGAATCTTTTCAAACTTAATTATGTGGTAATATTGTCAGAAAAATTGATTCGGCTCGTGAACTATAATATGGAGACAATTTGCTGCAAGTTTTCTAAGGTGTTAGATTAAATTATTGCGTTATCAAGTTTAAAACGTACAATATATAGATGCTGGATAAATTCTGGCAAAATTACCGTGTTGTAGGAAAATTATATTTCTGATAAAAAAAAGCCATAATTCTAGTTAAAAACACAAGATGCACGCATTTAAACCATTCATTCGCTAATTTTAACGCACGTTTGGTAATTTTAAAGGCAACGATTTACCGGAAATTCTGGTTTTCGAAATAATAGTTCTTATTGCCACACATTTAGTAAAAAATACAAAACTGAAAAGTGAATTTATCAGAATACATGTTTTTTTTATTATGCTACGAGTTATGAAAGAATTACCAAATTTTACTACATTTACCAAATTTTATCACGCATCATAAAACCATAGTTTATTGGTAATTTTTCAAAAATCATTACCAAAGCGTTTCGGTAAAAATTACCAAATTTTTGGTGTTCCCATATGGCCAGAAAGACCATAAATTTTATTATATTCTGGACGTTTTGACCATACATTTTCTCCCAGTCTAAGTTAGACTTAGAACCATATTTGGGTTTCTGCAGCTTTGAACGATAGTAAGGTTCAACACTCTTCAAAATTTCAAGTGGTGTAGGATTTGTTTGGAATCATCCAAACATAATAATAGGTATTTGATTTAAGTATTTATTAAGTGGATGAGAAATTAATAGTAGGAGGAAAAGTATGCGAAGTTGGAGAAAAAAATACATTTCCTAACTAACTAACAGCATTCATTCTTTTAAAGTATGACTAAAAAAATTGCGAGCGTTCACATCTAATGTTTATGATAAAATATTGCAGAAAATTAAAACTGAATAATGAAAACCAATATTTAAAAGTAAAGCATAAAGATAAAATTGCAAGACTATTGAAGCGTGTTGATGAAATAATAATAAGATAAAATAGCATAAACGATGAAATAATATAAATCTTTTGATGAAATTTTATTTCTAAAACATCCAAGAGAGAAAGAAACATTTGGTATTTTATCTTTAACTGTAGTTGTTTTTCAAGAAAATATTCTTTTCTTTTTTCATAAGAATTCTTAAGCAAAATGTATTCAGAAATTAAAAACATAGGCTGACACGTGAACAATAATGAAAAGCATGAAAAAAAGCTATTTTAAGTTGCTAATGTATGTTTTTTTAATGGATTTTGAACCCGAATACTTAATTTATTCATTAAAAAAGTAGTAATGTTATTATATTTAAATGATTTAACATAGGATATTTTTGACATCATTTAAAATATCGTTCGAAAGTATAAATTTAATTAGATTTAAGAAAAAATCTGTTAAATCTTACTTCGCAAAAATCGATCGACCTATTCGAATTTAAGTACCCTTTTAAAATTTATTTTTCTTTCATTAAAATTGTAGGTTTTTATTTTTTTTCAAAAATATGACATCAAAAATTTAATAAAACCATTTAACGCCCCATTAGTATTATCAAAGTCAGAAACATCGATTAATATTTCTTATATTGAAATTTTACAATCGAATTTATCGATTAGAAAAATTTAATTTTTAAATAGATTCGACAAGAAAGATAAATTCTACAGTTAATTCCATTTGATAGAGAAAAAAACCCTGTTTTTTTCCTGCTTTTTTAATTAAAACTGCTGGTTTTCTATATTTTAAATTAATTAAAATTAAATGATAATTTTATTAAAATTATTCATCATTTTTTATAAATACAAAAATTTATTTAACATTTTTTCATTAAATATATTCAATTAAAAAATTTCAATTTTTTAATTAAAACATTAAAATTATAAATGAAATCTATAGAAAATTTAAATTTTTCGAATAGATTCGAATAGAAAATTCGATCTTTCATTTAAAAGCCATTTGGCAGTTAAAATAAATTTTTTTCATTGACACAATATTTCTTTTTCAAAAATTAAATTGAAATAATTTTGGAATTAAAATTTTTTTTTCTTTGACACTTATTTCCTGAAAAATTGAATTAAACACTTGAATATCTGAAAACAATTAAACTATCATTTATATTTACTTCAAAAATATACTTTACAAGTTACTCAACAGATAGCTTAGATTATACGTATATTGTAACTTAAGTAATTATTAAACTGTATTAGCTAACTCGTAGCTATTTGATCATAGATGTTTACTTAGTTTTTTTTTTAACAATTTAAGACACTTTTGAAAATCATTACTCGTATTCACGGAATGTGCTTCTTTATTGCACATATGCGACTAAATCAGTTGTATTCACTAATATGACGAAAATCTCATATCACTTTTTGTTTAGATTAGAGATAGCATGAAACCTTTAAAATAAACTTCAATAATGAAAATTGTTAATAGATTTAAATGATCTTAAAATTCATAATAGTAAGTATTTTTTCATATTTTTTTTCTTTACAAAGTAATAATAATTTACATAAGTTAATTACCAATAAATGCATTTCAATCATCGTCAACAATGAACAAGCTACAAATACAGGGTCTTTGTAAGAGAACGCCAGGATTTTGTAATCTGATTAATATTTATTTTCCTACTTATTAAAATAATTTTTATATGCGAATGTAATGTACAAAAGTAGTACGAATGTAATGTACGAATGTAGTACTAATGTTATGTACGAATGTAATGTGCGGGTAAGAATGTAGGTTTTCCCTCCGCTTAATACATAGAGAAAAAAAATTCTGGTAAAATAACAGTACTGCATGACATTTCTGGTAAAAAAAATATCTATAGTTTTGGTAATAATGCAAAATATACGGTATTTAAACTATTTATTTGGTAATTTTTTCGCTCATATAGTAACGGTTAATCGGAAATTCTGGTTTTCAAAATTCTTATTATTACACATTTAGTAACAAAATACAAATCTAAAAATTGAATTTAACCAAATAATTGATTCATATGCCATGCTCTGAAACATCATGATAAAATTACCAAATTTTACCTCATTTACCAAATTTTAATACAGTTTATAAAGCAATATTTTACTGTTAACTTTACCAAAATCATTACCAATATTTGCTACAGTAAAAATTGCCACGCTTTTTGGTATTCCCATTTAGTCAGAAACAGGGTAAGGTTTACCATATCTGGTAGTTTCGATCATACTTTTTTTCAATGAAACAACCACTTATATATAAGTCATCTAAAAGTGGAATCATAGCCTCATTTTAAACTGTACTAGTGATGTTTTACAAGATAAGGAAAGAGATTGATTATCGCATAGGTAGTGGAGCAGTATTGTGTGCAAAACAGTGTGCTTCTATCAATACTTAAGTGTCACTACTAATTTGTAACGTTATTCAAACATTCTTTTTCTATGATCCTTTATGTGTACAGTAAAGTTGCGCAAAATTTGAATATGAGTTTGTATAGTTAAGTATACTATATGAATTTGTGTAGTCAAGTTATACAAAATCTTGCTTTAGATTATTTAATATATTTTACTATTTTATTTATTTTTAGTTAAATGTCGTGTTCAATAAAAACTAAATGCTGAAATTTTTCAACATGACCCATATTAAAATAATTATTTCTTTAATGACCTGGGAAGTTATTATAGTTAGAAAATATATATAGAGAGGTGAAGTTAAGGATATGAGTTGAAAATAACAGGGATTTGTTTAAAGTTATTAACACCTTATTTGATGATAAATGTATGTATACAACTCTCCTATTTTGCCTGCAATTAGTAATTAGTTTTATTACATAAATATTGCTGGATTGTTAATCAAGTAATGCTAACTTAATAATTCTTATTGTTTATTATTTTTATGGTTCAAAACTTTTTAAAACTTTTATTAGCTAATGTGAAATAAGGCTTTGGATCAAATTTTCGTGCTAAATAATTAGCAATTTACTAACTAGGGAGAAAATAAAGTGCTTTGTAGGTTGAAAAGAAATAGTTTAGAATTTTTTTAAAAATTTATTTCTTAAATTTAAATGTCTTTAATCATTTAAGAAATGATTAAAAACTATTTAATTTGCTACATCTCATACAGGGTGTTTCCTAATGATTACTATTAATATGCATTTTTAAAATTCCTGTTAATAATAAGGAGAAAAAGGGTGCATTTAGGGTTAAAATAAATATTTAATCGAGGAAAATATAAAAAAGCTGTTGAAGTCTGTCGAATCATTAGTGAGGAAAGCAGGATGAAAAAGAAAGCAAAACCACTTTGCTTCCTTGAGGAAACTTGAAAACGTTTCTTTTAATCGAAATTTTTTTCTTCAATAGAATAGGTTTTACCTTTTTCAGTCCTCTCATTAAAAATCAGCTAGATTTTGATAGCCTTTTTGCTTTTTTCTTGGCTTTAATATTAGTTTGAGGCTTTTATTACGAATTTTTTTACTTCATTATTGACATGCATTTAATTTTTTTGAAAAGGTGGTGATTACGAAACAGCATGTGTGTTTATGATACTGCTATTTTTCTAACTTTATAATTAATTTAACTATGCATAATTAACTTAAAATATAATTTTTTAAAAATAAAACTCAAAAATAGTAATTTTAGTAATAGATTTCTAGCTCAAAAATAATAATATGTCATGCCGTTGAGTGACGATAACATAATGCCTCAAGTCTAATCAGTAATCAGCAATTTAACGCTTGATCAGAAATGTAACTACATTAAATACTTTAAAATAAAAATGATAGTTACCTGTAAATAAGTAAATAACTTAGATTTTAGCATCAATTATATTTTAATTTGAGTGCATATTTTATATATTAAGCTTTCTTAAAATGGTAACAAGAAATTTAAAACATGTTTTACACATTATTGTAGCAATCAAGATAATTTTACCAAAAATTATAGAAACAAAAATAATTCAGTTTAATACTTCTTACAAAATGTTTCATATTATATATTTTGAAATTTTTTATATATTTTTTAAGAATTGATTTTTTTCTGTACTAATTATGCGCTTAAGGCGGATGTAGAACTAAAAATTGCATTTGGACAGTTTTTTTAAAAAAAAATATTTAATGCATAAAGACCTTAAAAAATTTATATAATTTTAATATTTATAACATTTTAAGATGAATAAAAGTCATTACATTTACTGTCCCAACGGAAATTATCACTTTTTTAATACGTTACTGACGTATAAAAAATGAAGTTTTCAAAAATTTTACTTTCAAGTGTCATCGTTACTTTTATAATTAATTTATTAATATTAATATTTTAAATTCCTTCAAAACTGTTAAGGAAAGCACTTTTTATTGAGTGTGATAATATAAATATTATTATGAAAAAAATCATCGAGAAAGAAATGTGAAGTCTGCGACGAATTATTAGACTAATTCAGTGATATATATATATATATATATATATATATATATATATATATATATATATATATATATATATATATATATATATATATATATATATATATATATATATATATATATATATATATATATATATATATATATATATATATATATATATATATATATATATATATATATATATATATATATATATATATATATATATATATATATATATATATATATATATATATATATATATATATATATATATATATATATATATATATATATATATATATATATATATATATATATATATATATATATATATATATATATATATATATATATATATATATATATATATATATAGGGGAGAGTCGGGTAGCACCGCCCAGCGGGTACCCCCGCCCACAGTCAATTTCATGTATATAGAATATTTTTTCAAGTCAATGGGCCATCGGACATTAATTGTTATATTAAAAAAAGATTATTTTTAAAGTTTCAAGTATTTATGCAGCTGGGAACATGGTAAGCAATAGTTTTGAAAATATGTTGAATGCAGAAGTCATGAAATTAAGAAAAATTGATTGAATGTTTCGATTAAACTTCATTTTAATACTAAAAAAATAATTTTTTTTATACATACAGCATTAAAGTATGTAGTCTTAAGTTTAATTTGCACAAAGAAAGAAGTTTGTATGTAAAAAATTGTTCTAGTAATTACCAATTTACAAAAAAATTGGATTTCGGGTAGCCCCGCCCAGTTACAAAAATTGTGTTTTTTGGCTATTTTTTCAGGTGTAAATGAGAATGACCAATGCATTGACAATAGATAAACCTTATTTATCATTTTTATCACAAAATTATCTTATTTATTACATATTTATATACTTTTAGTGAATTCTATCATTTAATAACAACAAATGTCATACCTTTTATCATTATTAATGTATATTAATATATTATAATATTAATATATATTTATATTAAATATTTAACGAAAATAATTTAATTTAAGTAACAATAATTAATAACAATAGCTGTTTTTCAATATAAACTTATTTGGCTGATCTCTTCTTATAAACATAATATAAAATACTTCTTATAAAATTACAAATTTACTTTGTATTTTGATTGCATTCAAATGCTTCTGTAGATTGATTCGTTAACAAATGAGTGAAAATAAATAAGTAAGCAAATAGCTTATCATATTATTTATGATTTCTTGATATTAAATTTAATTTGGATATATCAATTACCAATATGTTTTAATATTATATGAAACATAAATTTATCTATTTAAAAATGCAAAAATTTATATATTTAAAAATGCAAATTAAATATTTTTAAAATGTAATTGATATATCCTAATTAAATTTAATATCAAGAAATCATAAATATTATGATAAGCTATTTGCTTACTTATTTGTGAACGAATCAATCTACAGAAGCATTTGAATGCAATTAAAATACAAAGTGAATTTGTAATTTTATAAAAAGTATTTTATATTAAGTTTATAAGAAGAGATCAACCAAATAAGTTTATATAGAAAAACAACTATTGTTATTAATTATTGCTACTTAAATTAAATTATTTTCGTTAAATATTTAATATAAATATATATTAATATTATAATATATTAATATACATTAATAATGATAAAAAGTATGACATTTGTTGTTATTAAATGATAGAATTCACTAAAAGTATATAAATATGTAATAAATAAAATAATTTTGTGATAAAAATGATAAATGAGGTTTATCTATTGTCGATACATTGGTCATTCTCATTTACACCTGAAAAAATAGCCAAAAAACCCAATTTTTGTAACTGGGCGGGGCTACCCGACACATCTTGAAAGGAGCTAAAAAACATGTTTTTTTAAATTTCTATTTTTTAAAGTTATACTATTTTTTTTTGGTTTATTCTTTTTGCATTATTTAACTAGATGGTAAAACAATAGAAACATACAAAAATATTGATTATTACTCAATATTATACAGAAATATAAGCAAAACTCCTTAGGTGGGCGGGGCTACCCGACTCTCCCCTATATATATATATATATATATATATATATATAGTACTGTGACAAAATAGCTTGTAAAAATCCTTTAAAATTTACTGTTGGTATCAAATAAAGTTCACGATTTAAAAATTTTTTTATCGGAGTTTTTTAAAAATTTGTGAAGATACTAAGAAAAATCTTATTTTGTAATTAGTTAAATTTTATAAATATTATTATTATTGAAACGTAATTGTATCAACTTTGTTGCTGCATTAAAATTGTTTCACAGTAGTAAACAAAATGGTTAATAATGGAATAGAAATATCATTAGTAACTACTAAAAATAGGTCAAATTAGATAAACCACCGACCTTTATTTAAAAAAAATTTGAAATGAAACAATAATTTGTGATACTCACAGTAAGAAAAGAAAATCTGAATTTATCTTAAATCAGCTTATTTTCATGTCATATAGAATAATTTCCTTTTAGGAGACTTTCCATAAAGAATATTTTTCTTTAACGAAAGACAGAATTTTAATATTTGTTACATTAAAGTGTGGTTTTGAGGATAGTGTTTGAAAATAAGAAACTGGATTTATTTTCATTACTACTATGTTATTTTGTAAAAAGTTCCATTTTTAATAACTGCTGTATTATGGATGCATAAAGAAATGAAACTGCATAAAATTTTCTTTTAGTTATTTACTCGCAATATGAAAAGTTCACGAAATTTTTCTTCCGAAAATGTCATTTCAAAAATGCCGGAATTTATTACAAACCAAGTTCCCTCTAGTAATGAATGAAACTTTCAGAACTGCTCAGAAATATCTTAATGCAAAAAATATGAAAACCAATAAACATCTAATATAATCTCATTTTAAAATGGTTTGAATATTTATTGTCAGTAATTTTACTTAAAAATTATTTAATATAAATCAAAAATTTTTTTAATAAAAAGATTTGAACCCAGATATTAAGAATTAGGAATTTATTGTTTATAGAAAACAAGACAACATGTCATTCTTTGAAATAAAAAAGTTTATTGCAAAAAAAAAGTTTATTTCCAAAAAAAGGAAAAAAAAAAAAAAGAAAAAAGAAAGAAACGAAAAATAAGGAACTTATCACTTTTAGAAAGCATGGGGGAGATTTTCAGAAGTAAAATTTGCAAACGAGGTAGTTTTCATTTTCTTTTTTTTTTAGTATGGAAAAAATAAAATTGCTTCTTTTCCACTTGTTAATTAAAAAAAACGTAGTTTTTAAAACTTTATTTCTTTTGTTGTTTTTCTATTGTTTATTTTTTTAAGTTTCGTATCAATACCTTGTTTGAATTGAAAAAAAGGGCTGAATTGCGTTAGGTAGTAAAACGGCAGGCACCATTAAGAAAACAATTGAAACTTGTTTTCGAATCAAGCACGGAAGATTAATTGAAATTTGAACTCTTCATCTAGTCGAAAAATTATCAAGATTCATTTTATGGATAAAATGGCAATTAAAATTTCATTTTCAGTGGTCATGAAAACTAGTCAAATATTGATTGACGATAAATTCAATTTGGCGTAAAATTCTGCTCAAACTGATTAAGAAATCTTATTGTTATTGGTTATTGGTCTATTGGTCTTATTGTAACTTTTATTGTTATCAGGTAAATAGATCCAGTAGAGTTTTAAGTGCTCGAGCTTGACATAAAGTCATTAAGAATTTAGATTGCAAGACTGCATCTGTACAGACAACAAAGTGAATTAATAAAAACTTAATATAAATCAATTTGACATAAACTGAAACACAGAAATAGCACAAAAGTAAATTGTCCTTTAAATAATGGAGATGATATACATTCTTATATAAAAACTATTTAAGTATAAACAGATTTTTTATATCTTAATTTTAATTATACTGTTTTAAAAACTGTGGAACAATGTTTTCTGTATCATACTCCGTCTGCATTTATAATTCATCTTTATTTCTTCATTTAATATTTAAAATGCGGTACAATTTTACATGGAGCGCTTAATCCGGTTTAAATAAGTGTTTCATTAGATTTTTCCGCGGTAATCAGCACGTTCATCCTAACGACCTACAAGGTATTTAAGTATTTTGTAGAATTAGTGTGAAACTTGATAACTAGGACGAATAGTACGTGACCTATCTTAGAATTTTAGATGATTTAGAGCGGTCTGACATCAACAACTTTCCCGCGATCAATTTGAGAGCAGTTTTGCATACGTGCTTCTGAACCGAATAGCGTTAAAGGGAATGATTCTTGGACGAGAAAACGTGTAAATCACGACATCATGTCGTTATGAGCTGTGGATAGAGTTTCTGTACTCGCATTTTAGTAATTACGAAAGCGAGTGAAAAAATATAAACTCGCCGTTCGTTAAGTTTTCAATGTAATATGTTTTTATCGATATTTTTTGAAATGATATTATTTATGTACTAAAAAGTTAAAATATTAGACTCGTTTTAAATAGAGTTTTGATTCACATTAGCGATAAAACAGGTTAATAAGTGGATGATGAGGCGAATTTCTTGAGTTAATAGGTGTCTTGGGTTTTATTATATAAAAGGCGTTAATAGCATAAACGTATAGGCGCTAATAGGATAAAACTACTGCATTGTAAAAGTAACGGAATTCAGAGTGTCGGTACTTTTTACCGTTAAATCCATTCATGTGAAACAAAATGTTATGAAACAAAATATCTGATATGCCATAATTTTTACAGTAATGAGTACAGCTAATGCAAATTCCGCACCCGGTTAGCATCTACCACAGTGCTGACGTAAAATATCCTCAGTGGTAGACGGATCATACGTTAGAGTCTTCTTGCCTTTAGGATATCCGTGGGAAGTTTTCGTGGTTTTTCCTCTCCAAATAACGCAAATGCGGGGGTTAGTTCCATCAAAAATTCCACCACGCAGGCAAATTTCTCCCAATACTTTTTCCAGGAGCTTTCTTGTCTTCTGTATTGGGTTCAAAATTACAAGGCTACGGAGTTGAACATTAATAGTCGTAAGCCCAAAAATTGGGTTGGCTGTTTAACGACGGTTATGAAATAAAATAGTGATTCGCTAAATGGTGATAGCCTTTTTTGGAGCTTAACTACTAGTTTGTGACGCTTAATATGTACACGTTCAGGTAAAATTACCGTATTGTATGATAATAAAATTTCTGGGAAAGATACATAATTCAGGTATTTAAACCAAAATATACGGTTTTTGAACCATTCATTTGTTTATTTTTCTGTTCATATTGTGACAGATTACCGAGAATTCTGGTTTTCAAAATTACAGTTCTTATTACCTCACATTTAGTAAAAAATTCAAAAATGAAAAGTAAATTTAGACGAATAAATAGTTTTTATTCCATGCTTTAAGACATCATGATAAAATAATCAAATTTCATTAAATTTACCTAATTTTATCATACATTATGAAACCATATTTTATTACTAATTTTACCAAAATCATTACCAAAGCACTTCGGTAAAAATTACTGAACTTCTTTATAATTTTATAGAGCCAGAATTACAGTAAATTTTACCATATTCTTGCAGTTTTGACCCTACCTTTTTTTTAAAGTGCATACTATTTTGGACTAAATTTAGTTAAGGATTGCAGAGGCACATATTAACCTCAGCAATTATGAAATATTCTTCATGAGCAAGAAAAAAATTTTTTGCAGTCGAATCTCAAATCCAAAAATTTGTCAAAGCTTCTAGCGAATAATTTTTCTCTTATCATTTGTCAAAATAGGTATGAAAATATACATTTAAAGACTTTAAAAGACTTTTTTTGCATACATTATTATCAAATAACAGCATGGAATAATATCAAGTACTAATTAAGAAAGACTAGTATTCAATCAGAATACGACGTGTTTTTCCTATTCTTTCGCAAACGAGAAAGAAATATTTTGCTGTTTTTTTTTAAATTTTATTCTGAAGTTTAAAATATTTTAATATTTCACCGAGAACCATGGTGGCTCAGTTGATAGCGTGCTTGTCTTCTAATGAAGCGAGCCGGGTTCGAATCCCAGTGAGGGCTGGTCAATACGAATTCCGAGTTCGGCTCGCACTGATCACAGTGCTGACGTAAGATATCCTCAGTGGTAGAGTTCCCTTGTCGTTAGGCTGCCCATCGGAAGTTTTCGTGATTTTCCTCGCCAAGTTCCGCAAATGTGGATTAGTTCCATCAAAAAGTCCTTCACGACTGCAAGTTTCTCACAATACTTGATCCAGGAGTTCTCTTGTCTTCTATATTGGGTTCAAAATTACAAGGTTACGGAGTTAAACATTAGCTGTCGTAAACCCAACAAATTGGGTACATTGCTCCATGATGGTTTCGATTCAAAATTACAAGGCTTCGGAGTTGAACATTAATAGCCGTAAACTCATAATTTGGGTCGGCTGTTCAACGACGGTTATAAAATAAAAATATTTCGCCGAAACAAAAATTGAATAACCTTAGATTTTAGAGAGATAAAATTGAACTGTTTATATAATATACATTTCAGCAAAAATGATAGATAATATGTTTGTAGATAACTCAATATTATGCATGTTTTCATTACAAATTTTCTGTTCTTCAATTCTCAAATGACTGCGCACATTTAATAAAAATGAATAGAATAACAATACAAAAAAGTCATTTATATTTATTTGCGTTAGCTATTCAAATGAATAAGGAAAAATAAATAAGATATAAATGGCTTAGAAATTGAGAAAATGCTTCGTATAAGTTGAGCAATTGCATTTCTATTGAAGATTTTCTCAAGCATTGGTAAGGAGATTTTTTTTCCAACCGAATAAAGTGAGGATATACTTCTCTTGAGAAATTGAAATGCATTTAAACGTCAGAAGGGGGTGGACTGGAATTTATGAATATAAGTGTATGTTTCTTACTTCAAAAATATTATACTTACGTTACAATTTTTAAGTAATTCTTATTGTTTGTTCGCAGATATATATCTATATATACTAGGGATAGTTTCTTTTTCTTAAAAATAAACAAAAATCTCTTGTAAATTTTTTGTGTGAAATTTCAACTTATCGTTTGATTTTGTTACTTTGAATATGTTATAACGTTTGTATTTGTCGCAGTATAGCCACTACCAAATAAGACCATAATCACAGTTATCCATTAATACAAAGACAAGATCGTCTTTTTTAGCATATCAATGAAAAAAAATAATCGCATGTGTAAAGAATTAAATTGTTCACAACAAATATTTAGAGAATTTAATCAAAATACTAAGAGCCGAGTGAGATTGAAAAAATGAATTTTATTAAAACAATTAAAAAAAATTGACTTTTTGAATCAATGCTACGGTTTTTATATACTTTTTATAGAATGCAAACTGATACAAACATTATTACGTATTACTTTGAATACGTTATATTGTTTGTATTCGGCCCAGTGTAACCACTTCCCCTGTTTGTTCTTTGAAACCCTTTGTAAGGACTATAATCACAGTTATCCATTAATACAAAGATCAGATCATTTCTTAAGCGTATGAACAAGAGAAAATATAGCCCTTGTTGAGAGTAAAATTGTTTACAATAAATTAGTTAGAGAGTTTAATCAAAATACTAAAAACCGAGTGAAATCGAAAAAAGAAATTTTATTAAAAACAACGTCTTAATTCAAAACTGTAGTTCAAATATACTATTTATAAATGATATTAGAATATGGAATGTTTTAAAATAAACTAATTAAATTAAGTAAATCATAAAGTAAAATCCACTATTTTTTAAAATTAGTTTTCAATAAATTTTTTATCAGTTTGGATAAGGATTATTATTTTTTAATCAAGCTAAAAGAAATGTTAAGGAACTTTGTCGTATATTTTTTTAATTGGTTAAATTGCTATGATAAATGTCTCCAAAATTAGTGTGGGAAAATTTAGGGCCTCTCTTAACATCTTATATCTAATATGAGGTACTTATCTTATCTTAATGACACTTTTCTTAATAGAAAAATATCGAAAAAAATATACGCCTTGATGAGTAGGTGCATTAAAGGTTGATTTCCTTCTTATGAGTTTGAAAAACCTTCAAAATATACCAATCAATTTTTAGAGCTTAAACTTTCCCTCCACATAATCTATTCTATAAAGTCGATTCGACTTATTATTGTATTTTAAATTTGGGTCAAAAAGTCACTCTAACAATTATTAGGGGTTAATTTGACTTATTTGACAGTTTTTTGAAGTAGTTTTTAATCCAACAATGAATGTACGTGATAATTAAATAACGCGATTAATTTGCAAAATATGATTTGGATAATTCAATACAATAAATTACTTGAATTAATTTATATTATTATTTTATACGATTTTTTAACTGCTTTGCACTGTATTTGTCAAAGCGCCCTAGCCTTTTAATAAACAACTTGAAGTGTTGCGAGATTTAGCATAAGTACACAATACTTGAAAAATAATTTGTTATAATTTCCAGAAAACGAAGTATATTACAAATCAATCAGGGCTCTATATTTGTGATAAGCAATTTGAAGTGCTGCGTGAATTAGTGTAAGGTGGGTATTGACAGATATCGGTAGGGCACTTATCAATAATGCTAAAACTGACTTTTTTCGATGTACCTTTTTCTAAGAAAATACTTATGATGTCGCTTTAAAATTTTTTAAGGATATTTGAGACTGTATCTGTATGCTGTGGTAATGTTTTAGCGTTAACAGGAATATTTTTTGAGTTCTGAAAGATTTTTGATGAAACTTTTTAAAATATTAAGAATTCTCAGTTCATAATTTTTAAAAAAAATATCTGCCAAAGATAACAGTTATCATAGATCTTTAGCAGATATCACAGTGTAAACATTTATATGTAAATATTTTGTGAAAAAAGAACTGAAGAAATATCTTGTTTAGATGCTAAGAAAGGTACATCGAAAAATTTCAGCTTTTAGCATTATTAGTATATGCTCAGTACTTTGAATAAGTGCTCAGTTGTTTAAAGCTATTTTTTTTATAAACTATATTGGACAAAGAGATTATTAAGGTATATTTCTCTTCATTCTGTGTCTTGGCATTGGTGATGGTAGTTGTTACATTACCTTTCTGTCTTGTCTATTTCTATTATCAATATTATTTGTGCTCTTATACATTTTTGTTCAAATTTATTTAATTTTTCATAAGAATCATAAATTAAATATAAGATCAAGAAATATATTTATCGAAACATGAATCGGCGTTGTTTCTAAAACAAAAGTCACGCATTTTAATTTAGATAATAATTAAACAAGGTTTTTGATACATCATTATTAATTGTTAAGAACAGTTTATATATCCCTCATTGTAATTGGTTTGGATATCTTAATAACAAATAACGTGGATTATTTAACTAATGATATTAATTATGATAAAAACACTTTGATTATAACAAAAAAAGTGTTAGTTATTAAAAAATATTAATTACATAAAAAATGTTCATATACAACTTGAACTTCAATTAAAAACGTTAAGAATCGAACTTTCTTAGTATTTGATGCTTTCTCTTAAGAAATTACAAAAGAATTAAACTTTTTTCTTTAAATTTTACTACTTTAATTGTTTATTTATTATAGTTATTTAGTTGTAAAATTGATATGATTTCTGAGGTAGCAAAATATAGCTAACCAGAATATTTATCAAATAATTATTAATGAAAGAATGTTTATTAACAAGGAAATACATAATATTATTCATTTAATTCTAATTAGCAACCACATAGGAAATTCAGATTAAAAAACACTCAAATTTCTCTTTCTAAAATTTGGATTAAAATTTATCGCTTTTCTTAAAGGTTAAAGACTTCTCCAAATGCCTTGTTTCTTTTCATAGTTTTGCACTTTAAAACATTATATTTTAAAAATTTACACGAATCTTCAAATTATAACAATTTATATTATCCTACTTACATTCCATTCTTAAAAACAATTGAGTTTTATAAATGATACATTTCATTTTATTTTTTAGGTTGTTTATTTTATTTCTAAATCCCCCTATCTTTTAATTAGTTCTCTTGTTAATCTAGATGGATTACTGCCTCACAATTCTTTTTCGGCTGATAATCAAAAGTTCAGGATCGCAAACCAAAGCTTAATTGAGCCGTACAATTGGATATGTCAAGGGAAACAAATGAACTTACTTTGGTGATTTCGTTTGATTTGGATTCGTACGTTAAGTAGAAGTGTAGAGATACTAAACTAGTGTGTAGATAATTGTAATTCTTGTAATGAGTTAAAAAATACACGCACTTGAACACTATTAGTATTTTGAAGCAGATTTTTGATGGAAGTTAATTATTTTTTAACGTAATTGATTTATATATATATATATATATATATATATATATATATATATATATATATATATATATATATATATATATATATATATATATATATATATATATATATATATATATATATATATATATATATATATATATATATATATATATATATATATATATATATATATATATATATATATATATATATATATATATATATATATATATATATATATATATATATATATATTAATTATATATATTATAATTATATATATATTATATATAATATATTAGTTATATATATTATAATTATATATATATTATATATAATATAATTATATAATTATATATAATATAAATATAATTATATATATATTATATATAATATATTAATTATATATATTATAATTATATATATATTATATATAATATAATTATATAATTATATATAATATAAATATAATTATATATATATATATATATATATATATATATATATATATATATATATATATATATATATATATATATATATATATATATATATATATATATATATATATATATATATATATATATATATATATATATATATATATATATATATATATATATATATATATATATATATATATATATATATATATATATATATATATATATATATATATATATATATATATATATATATATATATATATATATATATATATATATATATATATATATATATATATATATATATATATATATATATATATATATGTCATTCTCACGAAAACTGTCATTTTTCAGTTCATAAAATCCCAAAAAAGTAAAGTGAATAAAAAGCTCTGAAACTTTTTATATTAATAGAAATATGTAATGGTATTATAAAGAAAGTATATATCCTGTAAATTATACTTAATATTTAAATTAATTAATTTTTTTAAATAATTAATTTATAATGAATTAATTTGTAATAATTAATAATTAATTAATTAATTTAATAAATAAATAAATTAATTTAATAAATTAATTTATTAATTTTTTAATTTATTTTTCAAATTAATTAATAAGTAAATTAATTATTTTCACTATTTAAAAAGTGAGGGAATGATATTTTATTTTAATACATGTTTTTATCTAAGTTACATCTACCTAAAGTTTGAAAATGATAACATACTAAGTATATCTAATATTTATTATAATTTAGTCTTATATATTTAATAGTTTTTACAGGTTTGGGAAATAAAATTGGCTGGCACGATTGAACAAAAAAAAATTTGATAATATACTCATCTTGAATCATTCCCTCACTTCAGCGTCATTCCCTCACTTTATACACTAGTGAGGGAATGACGAATTCAATAAAATTTAAAAATAACAGTTGGGCCTAATTAATTTCTGAAGTCAATCACATACAATTATATTCATACAAGAAAGCAACATATAATTATCCACTTTCTCGATGAAGTTGTATTTTATTTTAAAACTAAAAATTAATCACTAATCACTAAAAATTGACATGAGGGAATGACAAATGTAAAAAATTTTACCTGGTTTGATTCATTCAAATTTATTCCACAGCAAAGCTTCTTTAAGTTGAAGATGGAAACATACTGCAATTTTGCTCTATGATGCCAGTTGTTAACTTCTGAAGTTTTTATTTAAATATTTTTATTCTAAGAAGATTACAGGTGATAAGAACATTGTTGTGAGGGAATGACGCGAAACACTGGGGACAAAGTTTAAAATAGTGCTGTGTTAATATTTTTTTATCAGAAATTAAATTTAAAATAGATTCTCTGAATTCTATATTTCAGTATTCTGAAATAAAAAACACGAATTTGTAAAAAATTTTTTTTATTTCAGAAACAATTTTTTTCTTTTTTTAAGTTAGCACTGGGGACAAGTGAGGGAATGACATATTGGTATATTTCAATTGCCTAAAATAAATAAAAAATAAAATATAATGATAATTTTATTTTTATTCTTTCGTTAGCTCGCATTCTGAAGGACACTTTCCCTGAATTTTTCTTTTTCGTAAGCTGTAAAACAAACATAAAATATACTGGGGACATTAAAATGACTGTTTTTATGAGAATGACCCATATATATATATATATATATATATATATATATATATATATATATATATATATATATATATATATATATATATATATATATATATATATATATATATATATATATATATATATATATATATATATATATATATATATATATATATATATATATATATATATATATATATATATATATATATATATATATATATATGTGTGTGTGTGTGTAAATGCCTTGGTTACCATTAATAAAGTCAATCAAGACATTTAATGATTATGCTTATTCTTTAATGATAACAAGAGTCACACAGACTCTTAAACAATTAAGATCGAACCACGCAGGTTCCCAGTTTCACACAGAAACATTTAGTTACACAGGATCGAACCACACAGGTTCCAAGTTTCACACAGAAACAAACTTCAATTAACTAATAACATAGTCACATAGACTTTAATCACTAAGATTATCAGTTTCACTTAGAAACTACTTCAACAGACAATTCCAACTGACTCTCATTTACATCGAGAAAGTTCTATACATTTTGTTCAGACGAGCGACATCTGGCGGGATAACATAGAGGCTGTTGTCTCGCTTATTACATACATATATATATATATATAAACACAAACAATTGTAGAAATTTTTTTTTATTATCATGTTCTATCCCTGGCTTAACTTTTATTATATCCGAAAAAAACTATCATACTTTCAATCTAAATTAATACATAAATATTTCATTTAAATTTATTACATGACTCTTTATACTCCACAAAATATAACATGAGGCTTAGAGATGTTTGTGGGTTTACGTTTTTAGTGCATTTAATAAACAAGGACTGAACAGGTGGCCAAGAAATACTTGAGTGACTCAGTTCCTTTTTTAAGCTTTCTCTTTGACTCGAGTATAAATTACAATAATATATAATGTGTTCTACAGTTTCAACATCTTGACCACAAAAACAAAAATTACAATTCTCTAAATTAAGTCGTAGTGGCTCAGGGGATAGAGTCGCCTTCCAAAGAGGTGAACCGGGTTTGAATCCAAGCGATGGCCGCAACCGGCTCGCATCGATTCCAGTGCTGAACTAAAATATCATCAGTGGTAGACGGATCATGGGTCTGAGTCCCCTTGCCGTCAGGCTAACCGTGTGAGGTTTTCGTGGTTTTCCTCTCCATGTATCGTGGGTGAATTCCCTCAAAAAAGTCCTCCGAAATTTTTTCTCCCAATACTTGATCCAGGAGTTCCCCTGTCTTCTCTATTGGGTTCAAAATTACAAGGTTACGGAGTTAAACATTAACAGTCGTAAACCCAACAAATTGGGTACACTGTTCAACGACGGTTATAAAATAAAATAAAATTCACTAAATTAAGCTTAAACAAGTAGCTGTTAAATTTTCCGTATCCTGTAAGAATCTGAGTTAGTTTAAAGTCAGTAAAAACCTTCCCACACTTCAATCGCCGAAAAGTAGTTGGAAAAGATCTTTTAGTTTACACAGCTTTTGGTTAAGTTAAGAATTCAGTGTATCAGTCAAAAACAGTTTTTTCCCCAAGCTACATGCTTTCAGAGTAACAACGGGACAGATATTGGTAGAACTACGTCATGGCGAGTTGCGTTTTTGGCCAACTGGTCCCCTATATCATTGCCGAGATCACCACTATGACCCCGGATTTAAAAATCTTCATACATAATTTGCTTATTAATTAAATTTATCTTTAATTTGCGGTTATTTAAAATCTAAGGAAAACAGTAATTCATCAATGAAAAGTTTTTAACTTACAAACTAAATTATTGATAAATTTTTGAATTTGAATAAAAAATATTTCAAACTATTCCTTTTGTAATTTATAATTTGATGCAAATATAATTCCCATATAATATCAGATTTTTTAGTAACTATAGTAGATTTTTTTTTATAATTAGAGTGTCAGAAAAAATAATGTAATATGTACACGGGTGTCCCAATTGTGTCAGAGGGTTAATCTATTATTTTCAATAGAGTAGATTCCAGGGGACTTTAATTTTCTGATTTCAGAAAATAAAATATGTGTTGAAATTATGTTTTTTTAAAAAAATTATACTGCGCATTTTTGAACCCAAACAATAAAACTTAAGGTTACCCAGAAAGATTACCAAAGATTAGGTTACAAAAACCCAAAAGATAAACTAGGACATTTAAATATTTTTTTAAATTTCACTCAAAAATGCTTTGATAAATCAAAATGAAAACTGCTTGAAAATATTCCACAATAAATATTTTTATGGACATGAAATTTTTAATTTTAAAATGGAATATTTCATGGTAAAAAGTAATATTGTTGCAAAGTAATTATTTTAAGCAGGAAAAAAAATATTTTTAGTTCAAAATAATTGAAATAGTCCAGAATTTATTTTTACAATTTTAATTTGCCACTTTAGGTTGTTATTTAAATTTTTAGTTTTTTATGGTAATTAAAAAACTCATTTTTTTAAAATTTAACTTTCATCTTTTCTTTGTATTTTACACCTGTACCTTTTACTCTTTGTTTCTCAAGTATGCTAATTACTTAAATTAAAGATAAGTACTTGTGGACACATTTGTTACATTACACTGCTATATCTTCAAACCTAATGACATCACCGAATAAAGAGAATACAAGGTACAATATACGACTTGTACTTTTAGTTCTAGATACAGATATATTGTCTTAAAGAATAAATTTTAAAAACACATTAGTTTTCAGTAGTTTAATAAACGAAGTAACGTAGAAAGGCTTTGTATATTTTATTAATAATTAGATATAAATGCAGAATTCGGAAGAGTTTATTAATTGAGTTGAAAAAGTTAACCTGATTAAAACATTCAACAAGAATTTTCGAGACAGTTTTAAAAGCTTACTTTAATTAAAATATGAACCGAAGCGTTATTTTGCGAACCATTTGAATTTTGTAATTAATGTTTCAATAGATACGTTTGAAGATAAAAGCATGACTTTAATATTTTCCTATTTAATTAAATTGAAATAACCGGATATTTTTGCAACTAATTCTAAACTGATACATTATCAATTTATTTTTAAACAAGCAAACTGAAATTTTAAATGAGTTTTTGATTAATAAGTTTCAATATTGTAAGATAACCTAAAATATTTCTATCTAAACGGTTGATTTATCACAAAAGTATTGCTTAAAATTTTAAGCTGTTATATTTTCATACTTTAAGAAATTTATCTGCGTCACGCAGCTGTAATACGAGTGAATTAAATTGTTTTAAACTTTAATTAAGAAAGTTAAATGTGAAGGAGAAGGGATTTAATTGTATAATCTAACTAAAGTATAATCAAGTTATTAACAGGATTAAGAAAATCAAAAATATCTTCTACTCATTTAGGTAACTTAACACATATATGTTAAAAACAGAGGAAATAAGTTATTTTTACATGTGAGGTATATTATTAAAGGGAAAAAGTCCTAACTTTATATATATTTCTGTATTTTTGCATTACTTGCAGTAATAACTATTTAAAAACAATCAATTAAATGCATGCATAAAATTTCTTTTTTGAAAAAACAATAACTAAATTTTCAGTGCAATTTTAATCTAAAATTTTTGCCAACTCAAAAAAATTGCTAATAAAATAGTTATTACTGAAAATTCATCCTTCCGATTTTCAGAAAAATTCTATTCAAAAACGGTTAACTTTCATTTAAAATTTGCTTCAACCCTATTATTTAAAGCCTTTTCAAAAAATTTAAATCCGGGATTTTTTTTTGCAAATGGAAAACCTTGAGAATTAATAGTTACTAATTTTATTTCGAAAAATACAGTGATTTTGATTGACTTTACTAAAGTTTATTTTTAATAAAAATCTGTTCCTTGTTCCATAAATAAAATTGTACGAAACTTTTTATTTTGATGAAAAAGCGGCATCCGTGCACTAATTTTTTTAAACTTTATCGAATTTCTTTTTGTTATTTTTAATATTCTCAAGTTTCATAGGATTTAGTTAAAAATTTAGTAATGCTTATTAGAATAGTTAATTAGAATTATTTTTAATTTATGTAAATATTTCTCTACATGGAAAAGAATTTATTCGTTAAAAAAGCAAATTCTGCTAATCAAACCCGAAATGTATGGTATTTAAACCAGTAATTTGGTAATATTTTTGTTTATATGGTAATGGTTTACTGGAAATTCTAGTTCTCAAAATTATTGCTCGTATGACAACAAATTTAGTAAAAAACACAATACTGAAAAGTAAATTCAATCGAATAAATGGTTTTCATGTTATGACTGAAGATATCAAGTTAAAATTATCAAATTTTCCAACATTTACCAAATTTTATAAAATATTATAAAACAATAGTTTATTGTTAATTCTACAAAAGTGTTTTTATAAGAATGACCGACTTTTTCGATATTCTCTGTAGAACCAGAAACAGTAAATTTTGCGATAGTACTGTAATTTCGACAATACTTTTTCTCAGTGTGCAGGATTTATTTATTATCAGAGAGCCCATCATCAGATTATCTATCATAATTTTTATTATTTTGATAACTTTAATTTTTAGAATTTTGTTACCATGAAGTCACAAAATGGTAAATTTTTATTTTTGATTTTAAATTTGTGAATGAATTTGATTAGGAGAAAAAAAAACATTTTATGAGATAATCACTATCTTTTTCTTTGTTTAATAAGAAGAAGTTATGATTATTTTTTTGAACTCTACCTTCAAAAAATTGTTTTATAATAGCAAATAATCGTAGAATATTCGCCTTTTACACTGCCGTATCAAATTACGATATACAATACTAGCAAATTTTGTCATCATCCGTAAAATCCATTTTACTTTAAAGTATCATATCGTAATTTTTATAGTTATATTTATTTAATTATAGTAATTCAGTGATTTTACCGTAATTATTACTGTAAAAATTGTGGTATATCTGATTATCTGTTCCATAACATACTCCGGCCAAAACAGATTCTACGGTAAAAAGTACCGGCACCCTGAATGCTGGAGTTTTTTAGCGTAATTTGATCAAGAATTCTTTACAGTGTAAAGTAAAAAATTAGTTGAAATTTAGATATTTAAATAACACAGTATAAAAATAAACAAAAAAGTAAATAAATAAAAAAAATTATTTTTATGATTTTTATTACAAGTTTTGAAACTTGTGATATAATGGAACTAAAGCTACAGTTATCTTCTTTTGCCTGCGCTAACTTAGTTTTTCTTATTTGATCAAATATTTCAATTTTAAATACAGCTACTACACTTTTCTTACTTATTACAAACTACTTATACTAACTTATTATTCAAGCAACTATTTAACTACTTATTATTTAAACATTCATTGAAAACTGAACATGATTCCGCACAGTTACCATATTTTACTGTATAAATAAGTAATGAAAAAGTGGCATTATTGCAAGTAATTTCAAAAGAAATGAGTTCTTTCCCGTAAGAATTGCAGTTTGAAGATCCAAATATTCCTCAGTGAAAGTTGGAAGGATTCAACTTGTCTCATTAGTATCCACCTAATAACCCTCTTAGTGTAGTTCTGAGTATTCTAGAAGATTATTTTCAGAATCTTCGCTTACTCTTCCATTGGTTATATGAGACTATTAAGGGAAAAATGTCTTTTTTCTTTTACTTCGGCAATGGTATGAAGTATTTGGTGCTTAACAAATACGAATGCTAGAAACAAAGTTATACAAAAAAAGTATAGTACTAGTTTCCAGAAGAATGTTATTTTGTAACTGTTACAGTGGTTCATTAATTTTTGCGTGATGGTTACCAAGCATTATAGATATGGGGACATAGTACTATGACTAAGTTACATTTAACTATTTATGTTTAGGTTAGGTTAGCTGTCATAAACTTTGCAAACTGTATAGGAAACTCCTTTATATTATGGCAAATTTTACCAGGTAGCTTTGTCAATTCTTTTTTATAAGTGTATTGGACATTTTTTTGATCGTGGTTATAGATTTTAATAACTTTAATTTTCAGAATTTCTTTTACAACGAAGTCTCCAAATGGTAAAGTTATATTTGAATAAATTTGTTTTCAGAGAAAAAAGAAACATTTTATACGATCAGGTTCTGTTTTTCATTCTTTAAAATAGAAGTTTTGCTTATTTTTTTGAACTTCACCTTCAAAGAATTGTTTTATAATAGTAAAATTGTAAAATAGTAAAAATGTGTTCTAAAGTTAAAAATCTGATTTATTTACATATTTTGAATTATAAAAAACAAACAATTAAAAGCAAATAAATAAAAAAAAATGTTTCTTTATGAGTTTTATTAGTATGAGTTTGGAAACTTATAATGAACTACGGCTATCTTCTTTGCTTTACTTTAACTTAGTTTTTTTTATTTAATAAAGGGTAACAATTTCGAATTCAACTACTAGACTTTTCTTACTTTTGGTCAAATAATCATTCAAAACTGAACTTGATTCCGTACATTTGCTTCATATTACCGTATAAATAAGTAATGAAAAAGCGGTATTACTGCAAGCAATTTCAGAAGAAACGAGTTTTTTCCCAAAAGAATTGCAGTTTGAAGATCCAAATATTCCTCAGTGAAAGTTGGAAGGATTCAACTTGTCTCATTAGTATCCACCTAATAACCCTCTTAGTGTAGTTCTGAGTATTCTAGAAGATTATTTTGCGGATCTTCTCTCACTTTTCCATATTTTAAATCAGACTTAAGAATTTTTTTTTTCTTTTACTTTGGCAATGACACGAAGTATTTGGTGCTTAACAAATACGAATGCTAGATGCAAAGTTCTACAAAGAAGTATAGTACTAGTTTCTAGACGAATGTTATTTTGTAACTGACATACTGAATCATGAATTCTTTTTAATTCATTTTTGCGTGATGGTTACCGAGCATCACAGATTTGGGGATACAGAACTATGACTAAGTTATTCAATATTCTGGAATTTTAAGTATTTTTTTATGTTTCTGTAATCTAGAGGTATAAATAAATAACTTTGCAACTAAAAGCATGGAAACTAATTGGTTGGTTTTATATATACATTGTTGGAATTTTAATTCTAAAATGATGGTAAAATAACCGGCAGGAGTCTGTACATCCAATTAACCGTAAAGTGTACAGTAAGGAAAATTTGTTTACTTTTACGGTTTTGAAACCGTTAAAAAATAGTATGGTTTCAAAAGCATGAATACAGAACTAAAAGAGCTTTAAACCATTTACCACCAGCATGGGTTCAAAGCAGTAAAACGGAAATTTAACTAGACATTAGAACTAGATTTTTTGTTAGGTTATGGGCGTTGGAGAATGCAAGACACAAATTGGGGAGTGTAAGACTCTGGAAATTCCTTGCGTTGAAGAGAATGGAGAAAATATTGTTTTGTCAACGTTGGGACTCGAATTCCCATTCTGTTGGTCCTGAGACTGACAGATTAGCCCTCCAGGCTATAATATGTACCTAGCTGCAAGGAATTATATGGTTTCATTAGGTGGTAGAGGTGATAAAATTCTGGTTATTAAAACCGTATAAGGTGAAGGCAGTTAATAAACGGTTTTCTCACAGTTAACAGTTGGAATACCATCTTATTTAAGGTTATTTAACTGTTTTGTTCAAATATGGTAAAATAACAATTATATAAATTGTTATTTAACCATTTTTTTCCGGAAATTTCTAACAGTGTAGAAGGCTTGAATTATTAAAAAATATTAATTTAAAACATGTTTTTTTTTCAAAACAGTTGTTTTATAGCAATGTTGTTATAAGCTCATGGTATAACCTTTTATTTAATTTATGATTGGTCTTGAATGGTTGTTCTATGTCGAACTGAGACAAACCCTTGATTTGGACTGGAAGTAACTCACATTACCGTTGCATAAAAAGATGAAAGACGGAAACTTCCCACTGTTAGTTCAACAACAACCCATGATTCGTTTACAAATGAGAATATTTCTCGTTATCATTATGGTTTATGGTTGATACGAGATAAGAGAACTTAACCAAACGCCTGGTAGTATTTTTCCATGCTCTAAAGCGAAATGGTTTACCATACTGTGAAATGTTCAACAGTTTAAACAATAGTATTTGATTTAAAACGATTTGTTAAAAATTTTATTGTTAACCTCTTAATAGCCATTGTTTGAGTTCAGAAATAAATCAGATTTTATTCCAATGTCCTTATATTACACGAAATGAAATTTTCTGAGGAGTTGAAGACAAAAACATAAGGTAATAATTGAAATTGAAAAAGGTACTAATCAATATTTTTTAAAGCAACGCAAAACATCGTGCTCATTAAACTTATAAAATGATTAAATAAGAAGTAAGAACTAGTAGAACACTTAATATTAAAAGCATCATAAACAAATTACTCCTATAACAGCTTTTGTTTGACATAAGTACCTAAAACAATTGAATGCTAGTTTCAACAATAGCTTTATATTGCATCAATTGTTCTTATATTTATTCTTTATTGAGAAATTGAAGTAGTGAGAGGTACCATTTTATGGTCCTAAGTCAATTCGTAAAGTAGAAGGCATTGAATCAGTTAATTTGGCCTCATTCTTCAGAAAGCTCAATAATACGGATGTTTTATGAGATCTTCAATGAGCTTAATACTCGTTATCGGTATTACGCGCAGACAGAGTTATTAGATATGTGGTGAAAAATAATAATTTATAGCTTTCCTGAAATATTAGATCAAATGTAATGGTACACTTTGTAATAATGTTACTTTCTTTATAGATTTTAAGAAATGAAACTTTGTTACATAACGTAAAAGTGTCAATTACTGCAAAGTTTGAAATTTAGCTGAATTTACACCAGAATACGCTAATTTTAATTTGTATTATGTGTGTAAATAACGAGCATTATCACAAGAAGGGCTTTTTATTCGTAATAATATTAATTTTAAATTTGGCTACTTGTAATTACTTTTTAAATGACATAATGTGTTATTTTATAAGTTCCATAATGTATTTAATGTGGGGGTTTGTTTAGTTTCATGGTTAAAAATTTACACTTAAATGGCCCACTTATTCTGGTGATTTATTATGCTCTTAGAAAAGGAAGAATAATAAATTGAAAGTAAAATTCTTCAATAATATTAAATCGATGTAGAAATAGTAGGAAAATGGGAGATTTTATGCACAGTAAAAGCTTCAAGGTACAGTGCCTACTCCATAAGGCAGCTTATTCCACACTCTAACAGTTCTTCGCTATTTTAGAATTTAAAATTTATATTAAAAGTTAGTTAAAAATAAAATGTCTAAAAACTAATTTGCACTAAGCACTTTCAAAAGTAAAAAATGTCTTTTTAGAAATTTCAGTAAAACCGACATATCTTGAGATCTTTAAGGAGATTTCTTTTTCCTTATACATTGCCAGATATGTATGTACAAAGCTCGAAAGAAAGTTACGAAATCAGAACATAAGAAAGAAACTTATTTTCTCTAAATAAGCATACTTTTTTTCTGACGGATTTAGATTTCTAACTTCCGAAACATATTGGGTACCCGCAATCTGGGAAGTATGTTCCCCATCGTTTGATCAGGAAAGCGGACCAAAGTGTGGACCACTTCATGTTAATTTTAATTTTTGCGTATTTCGCCAAACCTCGAGAACTTTTAAAGTGAATTGAATATTTTTTGCACACAAATTTTTTAGATCAATTTAAAAAATGTGATTCTACATAGCAAAAAATATTGAACGAAATGAAACAAATAGTTTCTAAGAAATCTTTTAAAAATACGACTTTTTTAATATTTTGAATTGTTTGGGAACTTATTTTGAGACTTTGGGAAGGATTTGACCAACTTTGCTCAAACTTTGCATTTCACTATGCAAAATTACATTCTTTAAAATGATTTAAAAATTTCTATAATTCACAACTCAAAATTCGCCTGACTATTATCAAATAAAGTGATAAAAAGTAATAAATATTTACTTATAGTAATTTTTTGCATTTCTTTTAGTTTGATATATAAATAAGTCTTATAACTGAGTGCAAAAAATTTTTCAACTGTTTTAAATGTTCTCAAGATATGGCAAAATATGCAAAAAATAAAATTATGATTAAGGGGTCCAAGCTTTGGACCTCTCTTTTGACAAACCTATTGGGACCATACTTCCTAGATTGCGGCTGCTTCTTGTATATTGGGAGTCAAAAATCCGATTCCGTTGAAAAGAATTCATGTTTATTCTGAGAAAATACGTTTTATTGTCTGATTTCGTAACTTAAAATATCGTCTACACTAAATACTTAGTACATTACAGGTCACCCTCTCCAACTATTAAGATGAAGTCTTGGAATGTGAAGATCCGATCATTAGATCAAAAGTTATTCAGGGTATTCCGTTTATTTTTTGCGTACTGTACTTGCATACTTTGAATGTTATTACGACGTCGCTAATTAAGTAAGTACATTAACGACGTGAGTGTTTTTCGGAGTATCGAAAAAAGGAAATAGTAATTGTCAAGTGTTAAAGAAAATTAATTTAAATGATTTTAAAACGAAAAAACACTCTCCAGTTAGCTTATGATGCATTTCTAGAACTCTCTTTTGACAGGAACTTCAAAATTAATGATTCAATCAATAATCACTATTAATACAATTCAACTCAAAAGCATAATATCAGATTCGAATTCATTTTTTCATGTTTTAAAACAAAAAAAAAACACTCTCCAGTTAGCTTATGATGCATTTCTAGAACTCTCTTTTGAAAGGAACTTCA
This sequence comes from Parasteatoda tepidariorum, assembly GCF_982258835.1. NCBI lineage: Eukaryota > Metazoa > Arthropoda > Arachnida > Araneae > Theridiidae > Parasteatoda > Parasteatoda tepidariorum. The sequence continues at coordinate 48,721,623 of NC_141760.1, read as the reverse complement.
AAATTAATGATTTAATCAATAATCATTATTAATATAATTCAACTCAAAAGCATAATATCAGATTCGAATTCATTTTTTCATGTTTTAAAACAAAACAAAAAACACTCTCCAGTTAGCTTATGATGCATTTCTAGAACTCTCTTTTGAAAGGAATTTCAAAATTAATGATTTAATCAATAATCATTATTAATATAATTCAACTCAAAAGCATAATATCAGATTCGAATTCATATTTTCCTGTTGAATTTTAATCAAAGCTAGCTGGAATTATCACTGCTAATTCACTATTATCACGATTATCAAAGTAACATTTCAAATTTTACATATTTTACCCTTTCTAATAACTTGCTTTATGAGTACATGAATATTTTAATAAATTTAAAATTTTGAGTTTTATGCCTCAATATGGCTAAAAAGCATTTATTTTATTTCTATCTCAAGCTTTTACATGCACTATAAAAATATCTTTTGATACAACTGAAAGGTATATATAAATAACCATTCTTTACCTGTATTTTATTAGAGAGAAATTGAAGTTAAAACGAGTAGAAATGTATCGGTTCTCGATATAGGATTAAGCTTGTCAGCAGGATTTCTACTTTCCTATATCCTAAGAGAGCGCAGAAGTATTCAAAGTATTATTCTAAAGACTAAGTAAAAAATTCTTTTTTCCTTTCGGTTACTTTCTTTAAAATTATTTCTACTTGAATCTATTATTTATGAAATAGTTGGTAAATAAACGTCATATATATAAAGGAATGCTTAGGAATGGGTTTTTCGGAATAAAAGCAAATGAATTCTAAAAATAAACTTCATTTTCTTTTTAAAGAAAATTAGAACTACATTGTAAGATTATCGTTTGATTTTGTTAAATAACGAAGACAAAATTTTTTCTAAATCTAATCAAGTATTTACTGTAGATATTTACTGTAAATTTTATTATAAATGTAATTTATGAATATTTTATTACATATGTTGGTTTATTTTATACGAAATAGTTTTGAGTATCTGTATCAGTACGAATAGTTTCAGACTTTCTCGTTAAACTTCAATTTATAAGTGGAGATCCAAATTTTAAAAAGTTCCAATTATTATTATAAAAATCTAATCAGTCAATAAAATTAAAGGAATCAATAAATTTTTGCTTGTTTCAACTTGAATTTTAATTTAACAAAATACATGACAAAAATAGTAATTTATAAATATTTTTTAGCATGATTTACTTCATCAAAAGTTATGGAAGTAAAAATTAAAATACTATCCAGCAAAAAAAAAACCTGGTAGTATTACCATACGGTTGTGGGGGTGGAGTTATCGACCATGCCAACCGTCATCTACCAAAAGGTACCTCATGATTGAATCAAGTTAGCATGTCTTATATACTAGTGAATTGATTTTTAATTTTCGTAGTGGTAGTTACGCCACAATACTCCCCCACCAGAATTTTATCAGGGATAGAATTCGATGAACGGATACCACTGGTTGCTGTACTTGTGAAAGACTGGGAGAGAGAGTCACCGGGTTTTTGAGTGCTGAAAGTGAGAGATGTATTAACTTCACAGTCGTAGTCTCTCCTGTGTTGCCATTAGCAGTCGAGTGTATGCAGGCAGACGTTGTGTTTAATCGAGACGTGACTGAGTAGCAACAGCGTGAGGAGGATTGGATTATGTCGCTGTCACAAGTAGCAAGTCAACTGTTCAATGTGGTCTATACATCGAAGTAGGAGTTACTAGATCGAAGTGGGCGTTACTGCATGTTCAAATCACGTCCGAAGGTCACCAATGTGGGGGCGGAGTTATCGACCATGCCAACCGTCATCTATCAAAAGGTACCTCATGATTGAATCAAGTTAGCATGACTTATATACCAGTGAATTGATGTTTAATTTTCGTTGTGTTAGTTACGCCACACGGTATTGTAGTGGCATTTCTGGTAAAAAAATAAAATTAATTAATAAAATCAAAATATATGGTTTATAAACCAATCATTTCAAAATGTTTTCGTTCATATGGTAATGGTTTACAGGAAATTTAGGTATTCAAAATCATAATTCTTATTACCAAGCATTTAGTGAAAAATACAAAACTGAAAAGTATTTTTAATCGAATAAATGACTTTTATGCCTTGCTCTAATGCCTCATGATAAAATGATCAAATTTTATCACAGTTACCAGATTTTATTGTTTGTTACAAAACCATATTTTGTTGATAATTTTTCTTAATTCCATACGAATGCGTTTTGGTGAAAATTACCGAGCTTTTTGGAGTTCGCTTAGATCCAGAAATGCGGAAATTTTACTGTATTCTAGTAATTTTGACCATACTTTTTTCTCAGTGCATGGTTGTAAAAAATTAAACAAGCCTGAAAAATTGGAGTAAATGACGAGCTTATGACTAATTACTGATAAGCAACATTTTTTTCAAAAGTTATTTTTTGATATAATCTTATTTAGATTGTTTTGAAGACTTATAACAATGTCATTTTCGAAATTTACATTAACTAACAAACATAGTACCACAGTAACAATTTATTACTTATATAGGGAACTTACTATTTCCTCCCAAAACGCTCTCCCATATGATTTAAAAGTTAGGACTATCATTTTATTTTCCCTTCATATGTAAAATATAAGTTTAGTCATTTAAATAAAAACTAAGAAAATTAAATTATTTTCCTCTTAAATTGATATAAAACTTAAGTTATAAGATCTGTTTTTAAATAAACCAACTAAATTTATTTTTCATTACTATAAAAAAAGCTTTAATTTTAATTTTCTAAATTTATTTAGTTGAGTGAACAGTTGCAAAAAATGGCATTTTTCATAAGCTCTGAATTAATCCTCATTTTATCCTTTTTTATATCGACAATGAAAACACAGCTTATTCTTAAGCCATATCGAAATGATTTAGTGCTTCTTAAGAAACTTATATAAAAAATTCAAATTTTTCAGAAACGATTTCTAAAACAAACAGGTTTGTTATTTTTAATGTTATATACCAATGAAGTCTAAAGAGAATATTGTTTTTTTTCCAACTTCATTTAATAGCATATTTATTTAATATTTTCCAAAAATCAGACGACTGTTTGTTTTCCAATACATTTTATGAAAGGCCTGTTTTTATCTTTTTCGTGTGTTTATTTAACACTTTTAATTTCTCAGGGGTAACTTAAATATTTTTTTTTTAAATTAGCATTGATATCTAATTGTTATTCGCATTTGATGCCATGAAAAAGAATAATGAAAGATTCGAAAAGTAGTAAGCGTATAAAGAAAATTTGAGAAGAATGAAATAAATCAGGGAAATGGGGAATGTATAAAAATAAATAAATCGAAGATTTATTGACTAGGAATTTTTACGTACGGTTAAATTTGGAAGTGGGATAATTAATTTATAAATAAATAAAAAAAATGAATCTATAACTTGCTCTACGAGACACTAGCTACAGTTTTTTTTAATTCATTCATTTTCTTAAATAATACATAAAAGTTTTAATTTTACCCACAAGTAGAAAAAATGTAGAAAATTACCGTAGTGTAAAAACATTCTGGAATTAAAAACCAAGATATACGCTATTTAAACCATTCATTTCGTAATTTATTAATTAAAAATACAAAACTGAAAAATAAATTTAACCGAATAAATGGTTTTTGCGCCCAGCTCATTTAGCAAATTTATCACATATTATATAGCCAAATTTTATTGTTAATTTTACCAAAATCATTACTAAATTACTTCAGAAAAAAAAATGATTGAGCTTTTTGGTGTTCTATAGAGCCAGAAACACAGTGAAACTTACAATTCTCTGGTAGCCTCAACAGTATTTATTTTCTTAGTGTATAAAGGATCTGTTGAGGAAAAAGTACTCTAAATAAAAAATCTTTAAAGTTTTAATTCTAAATTTTTCAAGGGCTGATTTCAACTTTATACCAGCCTTTTAATATGGTTTTCGTGACTTGCTTAACACAGTCTTTAACATTGAAATTCGAGGATTAGTCTCTAGGGATAAATTAGGTCAACGCCTCAGAAATAACAAACAGCGAAATTAACTGACTTAATTGTAGGTAAGTACAATAGAATTTTCAAAACGAAGTCAACACTAATCGAGAAGGTAAATTCAAGAAGTTGCTTTTCGCACAGAAGATTACTATTTTATACTTGTTTTGTAAATTTCTGCAGTACATAAATTCTAAATGTGAAAAAAATTTAAAACCCGTGATTAGTTAAACATTGCACAATATAAATTGAGTTATTTTATCATTTTTCTTTCATATTAATTAAGAAATAAAAAACTTGAAAGGGTAGCCAAATCAAAACATTTTTGGAATACATTTATTTTATTTACACTAGCGTGCTAAAGTTTTTGGTCAACGCGCGAAAGGTATTATGCTATGCGGGTTTCTTTCTTCTTCTTTTTTTTGTAGAGATGGTTTCCGTTTTATTTAGTAAAGCCAATATATATATTACATTTGATTTCAGAATTTTAAATTTTTGTGCAATTTAATGGAAAATGTAATCTTCTTTGGATTAAATTTAAATCTTTGCACTTAGTTCAGTTGAATATTTCTTCCTTTACATAATTCGAGTCTTTTACGAACTAATTATTCAAAAATAAATGTCATTAATAAATTAAAGTTAAAACCACGATTTTGTAAATAAATATGTGAAACTCATGCTTATTTGTTAAAATTGTACCTTTCAATTATATTTTCATCCAATTCTTAGATGTAAGAAAATCGCTTAGCGAAAAACAAATACCTGACTGATATAAAAATTGCACTGACTTAAAGTGACTTTCAAAGCACTAACTTTGCTTTCTGGTTGATAAGTATATTAAGAATGTTTAGGAATAAAATTATACATTATTTATTACATTTCCAATCAACCATCTACAATATTGCGCTTAGCCAAGGACTTTTGCACGCTAGTGTAGTTATTTTCATTTTATTATGCTAGTGTCCTAAAATTTTCTAGAAATGCTTCAATAAAATTTTTTCGATCATTATAATCTATTTCATCCTTTCAGTCCTCACATTATGGGTGATGGAAAAATTTAACTTTTAACTATTTAGGAATAGGTTTCCCTGAGAAAAAAAGTATTATCAAAACTAACAGAATATGGTAAAATTTTCCGTCTGGCTCTATGGGGACACTAAAATGCTCGGTAGTTCTTGTCGAAGCTCTTTGGTAATAATTTCGGTAAAATTAACTATAAAATGTGGTTTCATATTATGCTATAAAATTTGGTAAATGCGGAAAATTTGATAATTTTGATCACGTTATCTTAGAGCATGGCATAAAAACCATTTATTCGGTTAAATTTATTTCTCATTTTGTGGTTTTTACTTAGTGTGTAGTAATAAGAATTGTAATTTTGAAAGCCAAAATTTCATGTAAACCATTACTATATGGACGGAAAAATTACCAAATGAATTGAACCTTGTGAATTGGTTTTATTAACCGGAATAAATTTCTTTTATACCAGAAATTTCCTTGTCATACAGTACTGTAATTTTACCAGAATTTTTTTCTCCGTGTGCGTTTACCTGACAGTGCAATGGTTTAAAATTTGTGCATTACCAAAACTTTCAAGATATTTGTGCGTATGGGTATATTTTTTGCCATATCTTAAGAAGTTCACAATTTTATTAAATTATTGAATACCATTTGTACACAATAAGGCAGTTGTTTCTCAGAACTGCAATGATTCTTGATGTTAATTCCTTGTTCCCTAAATTAAAATTTTAGCATCATAAAAAAGTTTGCGAACTCTTTTATTGAAGTTTAAAACGTATAAAGCACGAGCAACAATTTCCATAACAGCTTGAATGAATAATATCTGAAATTTACGCTCGAATTAAGAACTTTTTTACCTGAATAAGAGAATTTTCTTACTAATCCAATTTATATGCATTTGAAATGAAATTCATGGTAATTTAATCAATGCAAGGAGTTCTGAATTTTAATTAAAAGCTTGAAATCTATCGAAAACTTTGTAGAAAAATAAAATATGTTTATTGAATTTAAAAAAAACCCTATAATTTCGGATAAATTTTTTGTTTTTTTTAATTATAGATTCATACTCAGAAAAAGATTTACATTATATAAAGTCTAAATTATCAACAAATAATCAGATATTATTTTCAGATTTTTAGAGTATTCTTTTCATTAAATGACAAATTATAATGACATTTACGGAATTACAGAAACTTTGTAAATTATTGAAGCAAATAAATATTTTGAAGAACGCATTTTTTATGATAAATTATTTAGCAACAGTATTTATTATTTAAAAATGGAGTTTGATTATATATTTGAATTGCTGCTCATTGTTTTATTTTAATTGACTGGATCTAATAAAGTCATTGTTTAAATAAATAGAAAAGTTTTAAATAAATGTTAATAGATAAAATGTAAGTCATAAAGTGTATTTTCAACATTTCAAAACAATGAGTTTCTATTATAAAAGCTTTTGATTTAAATTTTCAAATTTCAATAGAAACTTTGTAGAATTAATTTATCCCCACTGATAAGGATTAATATATTTCACTTTTCAAAGTGAATGAAAAAAATTACATTTGATTATACCATTTCTTTAGAATCTAGAATTATTCTTTAATCAGCTTAGTTATCTGTAATACAAAATGAAACCTTCGTAGCTATTGTAAAGCGAATTCAAACTAGAATAGTTTAAATTTGAAATGCAAACTATTTCGAAATTAATTAAACTACTGAAGGATAAATAGCTATTACATTTATACGAGTTATTTATATTTAAATGCTTTTATAAATAGAATTTATTTTTAATATTTTCATTTAATATAGAATTAATGTCTAGAGTAATAATGCTTATAGTTGTTGTAAATTATATACATGTTGATATTCAAAGATTTAGAGCTAATGTCTATATTCTGTTATTCAACAATAACGTAAAATGCAACTCATGTTATCAAATTACTTTCAGGTACATAAAATACATACATAGAAATTATTAAATTATGTATGCATCTTATATCTGAATAAACATATATGTTGATTAGTTTCACGATTTCAAAGGTTTGATATGCATTTTTTAAAATTAGTTTTATGTTCACAATAAATAAGCGCGGAACTGCCTAAATATTTATTAGAAATAATCTTACCAAAGTAATTAATTTATACAAATTTTGACTATAATTTTAATAAATAATCCTTATGAATCATAAGAAATTCGTCATATGATAAGCATTCAAATTAGCAATTAAATAATTTAATTTACGTCTGGATAAGGCAATATGCAAATTTTAAATTGAACTCTGCTTTTGTGGTGGTTCCTGCTAGTAAGATAAAATTACAAGAGTGCAAAATACTCTGTTTTTATGTTTGGACAATAAGAGATTTAGATTTGTATACCGTTATGCATTGTAAATAAGTTAGAAATTTGAATATCAGAATGAGTGATACCTCACTTGTTCCTCTTTGTTTGATCTTTATTGCTTTTAAATAAATGTCAAAATTTCATTAAACGGAAAAAAATATTCTGGTAAAATTATCATATTGTGTGGTAATGACTTTTCTGTAAAAATTCATTATTCTGGTTATTCAGCTCAAACTGTACGGTATTTAAATAATTTATTTCTGAATATTTCCATTCATATGGTAACGGCTTACCTGATATTCTGGTGTTCAAAATCATAGTTCTTATTACAACACATTTAGAGAAAAATACAAAATTTAAAAGGTGATTTAGCCGAACAAATGGTTTTAATGGCATGCTTTTAGGTATCATGATTAAATTATCAAATTTTACAAAACATATTATAAAACTATATTTTATTGTACATTTTACCAAAACCATTATCAAAGTATTTTGGTAAAAAAACCGTGTTTTTTGGTGTTCCCATAGAGCCAGAAACACAGTAAATTTTACCATATTCTGGCAGTTTTTTTCTCAGTATATTCTTGGATCTCAACTTACTCACTTGCACCTAAATTTGCTTGGGAAATCGTACTAATGGAATAGATTTGATGCATGTATTTTTCGAGGGATTATAGTAATAAAAATAGCAAAATTAATTACTGCATGTTGAGAAAGAGCAAAGATTAGAATATAAATTACTTTTAAGTTAAATTGTATCATAATAAAATTGAAGAAGGTAAATGCACGTTGCGTGATTTAAATTGATATAAATATAACAATTTCATTTTAATTGCAGAATTAATGCAGCTATTCGTTTGAAACTAACATTCAAGCACACTTGAATAATATAATATTTTTTACTTCACAAAACAATTCGTAAACTTTTTTTTTACTTGACAGTTATGCTAGACAGATTTTTCTATATTTAATATTTCTTTTGCAACTTACTTGTCCTCCAAAACCAGGTATGGACCATCATATGGAGTTACTAAAGTTCAGAGTAAAGCGTTCCTTTTTTCAGAGTAAAGCGTTCGATTACAATGTCGTCAATTGTTGTTTATATCCTTATCAAAAGAAGATATTAGATTTACTATCCTTTTTTATTTAGTTTAGGTATTAGATTTAGTTACTTTCGATAAATTGTCGGTACTAGTTTTAAAATCCCGAAATATTTTCTGTTGCTGAATTAAGAAAGGAATGTATTTTGAGGTTTTTTTTTTATTGTTGAAAAAATTCCTCCCCTGTAAGACGAAGACCAGTTCCATAACTTAGGCTTTTAGAGGCCGAAGGAAATTTTCGATCACGCCATTTGATTTTGGAGGATAACTAGATGTGTGTAGGCGATGTGCCCCCGAAAACTTCGTCAATGAGCCAAAACAGTGCTGACTCTAACAGGCGACTTTGGTCTGCAGTTATTTGCAGAAGACTACATATTCATAAGGAATAAAATACTTACTACAATATCAGTGGTGATGTTAGGTATAGATATAGTTTCCTGCTAACGTATAAAATCTATCAATGATAATCAAACAATAAGTATTACCTTTAGAAGAAGGAGGAGACTTTATTATGTCAGGAGGACTGTGCTCGAACCTATGGCTGACTGGTGTAAATTGCCCAGAAGGACTTATAGTTATGTCGTTGAATTTTTGATCGTTGGCACGATATGCAAGAACGACAATAAGTAGCGATATCCTTATTCCCGGAAGGCCAAAAGAATTTCGAACTTAAATAACTTTCGATTGCTTTAATACCTGAATGCGATAATTCATGTACGAAAATTAAAATTTTTTACGGTAAGAAAATGATAGATTGGAATGAATCCTACCATGTAAAGTGTCACAGAAAGACTCAACTCCGTTATACAGTAATACAGCGTGTGTAATTTCTCAATATTAACTGAAAATTTATCCTGTAGGTTTAAGACAGGATTGTTAATTTGTTCTTCAGACAGCGCATTATAAACGCATGTTTCCAGGGAAACTGAGTTTGTAACTTAAGGACAAGGAAGGTATCAGCAATTTGATTATTTGAACCAGAGGAGTAAACAAAGGTAGTCGCGAATGACGCCGAAAATCCTAAGTGTCGTAATTGTCGTAGTGAACCTTTTTTAGGTGCTTGCTGAATAGCAAAAGTAAGTGACTTCTGGTAAATGAAAATTTGAAATTCTCGACTTACTAATAAATGTCAATAGAACTTACTTGTCTGAATAGAATTTTTACCTATCGAAACATATTTTCAAATGCATATCAATGAAAACACTACGTACCATTTATAAATCTGTCATAAAAAGAAACATCTCATAATTTATCGACATCAATACGTTTATTTTAGCCATGATTCAAAGTATTAAATATTATTAACTATAAATTATTAGGTATTATTAAAAAGAAGCATTAAACTTAAATAAGCATTAATGGAATGGTTTTGTATTGCCAATTGATTGTTTTGCACGCATAAATCACAATTTTAGATCATTGGTAAAAACCACATTTTTACTTTATAATTTTTCAAAATATTATTTATTATTTTAAATTAATTTATTTTAACAAAGATTGATACTAATACAACTTACAGTCATTTGTAAGAACTAAAATGTTTTGAATAAATAAAATATTTATCAAGTTGCAATCAACACCGAAAAAATTGGTACACCTAAAAAATCCTTTTTATCACACAGTTTCAACTATCATCAGAGTTATCATCAATACAGTAATTATTATCACAGTTTTTTTTCTTCGCATGCCTGTTTAGGCAGAGGGGGTGTGATTGTGCCATTAATGGTGCCATCTATGGTCAAGAATTCGACTTCTGCCACACCATTCACACAACCACAATCTTGTTTATAGGGCTGGTCACATTCACACACATAAAGGGGAAAGGACATAGAACACACAGAGAGAGAGAGAGAGAGAGAGAGAAAGAAACACTCTTGCCTTGCCCGGGATTCGAACCCAGGACCTTTCTGATGCAAGGACAGCTCTCTGCCCCCCACACAGGCCGGTCGGTGGTATTATCACAGTTGTATCTTTCTTTAAAAAATAATTTATTGTAAAAGGAAATTATTATTTATTTTTAAGAATAATTATGATTATAATAATTTAAAAACCATTACTAAACGATTATAAAAGGGTCCTTAAATAAACATGAATAAAAGATGCATTAACGAATGGAAAATTGTATTAGAGCTTTTAATTAATTTTAATAGTATTATTGGTTTAGTAAAAATAAGCAAGATAATGTTAAATTTCCTTTTCAAATTTAAAAGCAGTAGTTACCAGCCCAAGAACTATTAACTAAATATATTTCTGCATTTTGTTTAATTTTTATCATACTACAATATTTCATGCATACACACACTATATGTTAATGTATTCTTCATAATTTAACTAAAATATTTTGCATAAAACTGTTTTTTTTTTTTTTTTTTTTTTTTTAAATTTTTTTCCCTATCTTTTTGCAGTCTTCTTAAGTTGGAGATAACATAAATGTTGAAATCCTTGATATTAAATGCATTTATTGATAAAAGAAATTCCTTCGGAATATAACTTTTAAGAAAACTTTTCTGGAATTTACTGTTTTTCCAATAATAAGTACGCACGCAGAGCAATTTGTTTTTCAAACTGTAGTAATTCAACCGAATTGCCCAAGGAGAAATAAATTCAGATATTAGAAACAATAAAAAAAACCTTTCTGTTTAATTGAACAAGCATATTGAACTTTAAATATTTACTTTTAAAATTTAATTTAAAAAGGAATAATATACTTTTATAGAAACTCGAAACTATAATCTTCAAGAACTTAAAAGTATTTCCTTAGAGCATTGAAATATACTTTTTTTAATAAATATTTTAATTAAATGAGCTTTCCTCTTTCTAATATTACAAACATATCTATAGAACTGAAAACCAGTGTAATATAAAATCATCTTACTCATTTGTTTGGTTACGATTAATAAATAGTCTTTTGTTATATAATTGTTAGTCTTTTTTAATAAATGGATAGTTTTTCTAAGAATACTTTACAACGGACTTATAATTGAATGATATATAAATGCTCATGATAAAAAATCTCGCCATTCATTTGATATTTTTATTAGTTATAACTCACAAACACTTCTTTGTTTGTCAAATTTTGGGTTTTGTAATTTAAAATAATACAATTTGAGAGGGAGTAAAAATTGGCAAACCATAACAAAAATTTTCGATTATTATTAAATTAAATAAATATGATAAAGGTTATTTATTGTAGGACATTATATTTAGATAAATAAGCAATTTTTTTATTAGTTTAGAAATTTTCTTCAAGATTGCATTATAAGTATATGAAAATTTCGATAATTGGATCAAAAGTTAAGTATATGTTCCATTTTTAATTTTGCATGCTGTATAATAGAACTTTAATCATGTTTTACCATTTCAAATTGCTAGGACAATAATAAAAAGATTTAGAAACTTGAAGATTTTGAATAAAAATTCTTCAACCATAAGATAATTTTAGAATTTTAATTTTAAGTAAGAACTAAAATATGAAAGTTTATTCTTTAAAAAAAAATGTTTAATGTTTTTCAAATTTCTTCCATTTTTTTTCTATTTGGGTAAAATAAGGATATAATTTAAAATAGCAAATAGATAGGTTATTATTGTTACTTATCGTATTTAAAAATAAATACTCTAAAATAGGGGTAAGTTAATGCAAATGAGTTAAACTTTGTCACAACTTCATTAAAAATCGCGAAGAAATACCTCTTTTTAAATAAAAAAAAATATCACTTCGATCAGAAATTTTTAACGATGTGTCTCGAAATTCTCTACTCTTTTTCTAGACTTTAAACTCGCCCTTCTCTCTGTTATAGTCAACATTAAAGAACTGGTTATATTACCATCAGCGATAAATATATATTTTTTTAGAAATTATTAAGTATGCAATACTTCGTTTTTAATTTCTTCCAAAAATATTTCTGGAATTATTCCGATTTCGAGGCGCTTTCATAAGCTATATATGTATTGAAAATTGATTTCTTAATTGTAATTTTAATAAATTTTTCTCATTATTGTCAATAGTTTGTTGATCTTCACAGTCAATATTCTTCAATTTCCAACCATTAAAAGTTTCAGATACAACAAATAGAATAATTAAAATTCAATAAATAGGAAAAACATCTCTTTATGATAAAAAAAATTATAAGCAACGTAGCCATCATTGTTGTTTTTAATATCCAATTTTATGTTACATTTTGTTTTGCTGCATAAAATCTATAAGACTTAAATGCTGGAAATTACAGAGGTGAATCATAAATGTACAGGGAAAACTATGAAATACAAAAAACATTTATTTACTATTTCGAGAATTATAAACTGTTAAACTTGTGGTAAAAACTCCACATAGTCTATGTGGCAAACTGCAAAATTGAAATTTGACGTGCTGAAAGGTTCATTGACTTATCTAATTTATTGAAAAGTTATTCCGATTTCAAGAGCTCTTCTCAGGAATATTTTTCTCTGAACTCTTTGCTTTAAATAATATATTATCACGGTAAAATTTATTTATATCTCTTCAGAGGGAAAGAGGCTGAGAGTGATGAAGAGAGAAAGAGAGAGTTTAGATGTTGCCAGACAAAAATTGTATAATTTATTTTGAAATTTTTATAGGTATAAGAAAACCTAATTCAACAACACAAAAAAGAAAAAAAAAGAATATATATATATATATATATATATATATATATATATATATATATATATATATATATATATATATATATATATATATATATATATATATATATATATATATACATGCACACACACAAGCAGGACGGTAGTGGTACTTTTTCCGGAACATGTTACAAAACAAAAAATCTGATATACTATAATTTTTACAGTAATAATAACTGTAAATAAAAAGCACTACTGTAAAATTGGACTTTAAGAATAATGCACCCTAATAGCCAGTAACTGATACAATAATTTGACGGGAAATTTTTACAGTGTAGAAGAAATATACTATAGAAAATACTTTTTCTTGAAAAATTTGCCTTTATTTTACAACGCAGTGTACTTTCAGACAAATACATAGATTCCAACTTTTTTCTAGAATTTTGTTGCCTGAGCTTAAAAAATGAACTGTCGAAGTGAAAAAGACACCATTTTACGTTATGAGTTTATCATTTGCGCCAAATCTTCTTCCCTGGAGCATTCTTTTGAAACTTGTAAACAGATAATAGCCACCAGGGACTAGATATGGAGAATGCGTTGGCTGAGTTAGCAATTGAGATTTCAAGTCGAGCTGTTTTGTCACCGTAACCATCGACTAGAGAAAAATGAATAGTTTTGATAAAAGAAAATTTCCTTCTAAGTCATTGGGGCTATTTCTTCAAGGTTTCATCCGAAAAGTGGTCCAGTAATGATGTAAAATACAATCCGTAGAACGCCTTTTCTTTTTTTATTCCTAGGTAGGGTGATAAATATAGTGTCATATACACACTCAGAAAAAAAAAAGATCAAAAGATTTGTCAAATATTGTGTTTTTTGGCCATTTTGAGCGTTCATTTAACTGATTGCAGCTTTTTTCACTCGATTGCAGCCACATTTTGTACAATGTCCTGATCAGCTGAAAAATTTGTTTTTAGTTTGGTTAATATTCTCCAAACAATACACTGAACCATCAAAACTTTACGAATCGTGTTTAGCAGTGAGTCGAAGTGGTGACCATTCGGAAAACAGCTTCTTCCTGCCCAAATGTTTATGAAAAATATTGCACATACTTCTTTTTGATATCTTTATGTTATTAGACGTATTTTGCAAATTCGTTTTAAAGTTGTCCAATACATTTTGAGACTTTTTTTAATGCTTTCCTTTGTTTTCTAATTCGGACACTCTACGCGCTTAGTTTCATCTAAGCTCACACAGTTCTGGCTTAGTTGGCTTTCGCCAATAATCAATGGTTATTATTATCACAAATCCCCGATTAGGGTAAACATTAGTGTAGGGAATGCGGGAAATAGCATTTATTCATAAAAACATGAGTTCAAAAAATACTGAGTAAATGTTACTTGGTAGTGGCATTAAACCTTCTAAAATGCCAGTGCAGGGAATGTTCAGCAAGTGGATAACTGACAATGGCTCTTAACCTTAAGAAATATCAGTAAAGAGAATATCGGACAATATCCCTATTAATATCAATGTAGAGTATTTATGCAAGTGTATACCAATGAAATGGAACACTCCGCCTTGTTATATCTCGATTATTAATATTGATAAATGGCAATTATTGATAACACTCACGTCACTAATAATCCGTAGTTCATACACTATTTATTTAATCATTGATACGCACTGTAAAAAATTCCGGATACTTTGCCGGCACCTTGGGCGCATCATGCATTAAATCTATCTTACCAAAAATCTATTTTTATCGTAAAATAATGTGCAGTAATTTTTGTATAATTATAATGGTAAAAATTTGCCTTCATGATGAAAAATCGATTTCATGGTGAAAAGTACTGGCTCCCTGAATACCGGTATATTGTACAGTTATTTGATCTGGAATCTTTTATAGCGTGTAGCAAACAAAGGGATCAAAATTTAAAAATAAAATAAAAACTTGTCCCAACTACTTAAAAAAATAAAATAATATTTTAGCGCAAAATATTATGTATTACAATTTGGCGTATAAATTATATTTTTAAATTTATTTTGGAGCGAAGCTAGTTTGTATAGCCTAAAGGGGAATACAAAGCAAATCCTTTCTCCCACCTGTAATGAAGCAATTTTCGTCCACCCCTTTAACAGAAAAGCGTCAGTGTGAGCATCATCTAAAAACTATTCTATCAGGAAAAAAAATTTGATTTTTCCATTGTTTTGAAAAATGCCAATTTTTTGTTTCTACAAAACCTTGTAACGAAAACTTTGATGTCTCGATAAATAATGGTTGAAATGAAACAAGAGATCGACATGTATCTTTTGAAAGTTCTTTCTTTATTGTACTTCATAGATTTTTATTGGCGCCGTTTCTAAAACATTTAGAGGACATTTATCTTGGGACATTTAGATCATAGTATTACTTTTTTTCATCTTCTTGCTTTGAACAATTTAGTACCGGCATCCTCTTAATTTCTAATATTTATTTTAATAGCTTATTACTTAGGATTACAAAGAGCAAAAACTTCCTAAGCTGTTTTTAGCAAATATTATTTAAAAGATGAGTTCTAATTAAACATAATTCCTAATAAAATTTTGAGAGCAAAAATTTTATTAGTTACAATAAGAAAAATTTTTTTGGTCAAAATTACATGAATACGGTACAATTTATCATGTTTCTAGATACATGGGAGCGCCAAAATGCCTGGTACATTTTACCGAAGCATTCGGTTTTGTAATGATTTTGGTAAAATTGGCTTTATAACATGTCATAAAATCTGGTAAATGTGGAAAACTAGGTAATTTTATAATGGTATTTAAAAATATAGCATAAAATCATTTATTCGGTTAAATTTACTTTTCAATTTTGTATGTTTAACGAAATCTTTGGTAATACGAACTATAATTTTGAAAACCTGAATTTCCGTTAAACCGTTACAACATGAACGGAAAAATTTCCAAAATGAATGGTTTAAATGTCGTATACTTTGGTTTTATTAACCAGAATTATGATTTTTTTACTCAGAAATGCCAATACCGTACAGTACGGTAATTTTACAAGAGTTTTTTTTTTTTATCTGTGTATAATTTGAAAAGTATTAGTTAAATTGTTGTCAAAAACAGTACGCATATATTGTAATGAATGATAAAATGCATAAATAACCAAAAATCATTTGAAAATATTAAAATTAGCAAGAAATATTTGCATAATACACTTTCGCCACAATAATTTTTACTCTTAATAGTAAAGTTAAAAATTTTTAACTTGGATATAATTGTTTCAAAAGTGCTCTCAAAGTTTAAAGAAGAATAGCAATTTTAGAAAGCTAAAACAAAGTTGAAAAATGAGACTGTTGTTGAAAGAAGGGTGGAAAAACATGTCATTAATCTCTGGTTCCAGTGACAACAAGTTTATTGGAAATAATTGTTCTTAAAAATATATTCATTTTTGGTAGAAATGCATAATTCAAGTTCAGCATTGTTTTTAAACAGAAGAAATATTGGATATTTAAAAGGCAATGATGTACATAACTACCATTTTGTTATCGACTTAGCAAAGAAAATAATACAATCGATCTCAACAAGGAACGGAAAACAAGTTTTCTAACTCACTTGATGGGACAAATTTTTCTTTATATTATTTTGTTTCATTTCACGCAGTTGGCATCACTAAGAAAAGGCAGACGAGAACCAACTCAGATTGATGGTAGAAGTTGGAAGAAAATTTTGTTTCATAATAGCAAAAGGGAGAAAAAAAAAGTTCTCTTTTTCAATTTGAGAAGTTACTGAGATTAATTCCGATTTTTATGTAAATGAAGAGAAACTTCGATGGAACTTTCAGCTTTGGCCATTGACGCAGATTTAAAATTAAATTTGAAGCAGTAGATATAAACAAAACTCATATGTTTTTTTTTTGTTGAGAAATTTAAATGCTTTGTTGTTACAGCTGTCGTTTGTTTCACTTTCTTCATAACTTTATTCATTTTACGGTTGCAGCTGTATTTACGACTGAAATGGAACTTTTATGATCTCTAAAAAAAGTAATAAAAGAAAGAACTATTATTGTGTCAGTTTGTTGCAGAATATCACCATCGAAAAGAAAAGTTGTGTAATTGATGCATTTGTTTAACTTGTATTTTAAAATAAGTAAGAAATTTATTATATTCGGAAGCACGCAGACATAAAATTGTACTCAACCGAAATGTTTCCATGATCCAATTTGAATTGGGTTACCATTAAGCTTTCTACTTTTTGATTTTAGCTTCCACTAGCTCGAACATGATTTCTTTTCTTTATTTCTGCTCATAAACATTTGGTTCTTTGAAATTAAGGAATTTTTTTCGATGTAATCTTTAAACCTATATTAGTGATGGAATTCAAATTACTCAATAACTGGTACATTCAATAAAATATAATAAACGCACTTTTATATTTAAAAAATGTTTAATTCATTTAATTTGTCAACAGTGTTGAATATCAAACTATTTTGCAATCAGTTTTATAGAGATACCTTAAAAACTTTCGTAGGGTTCCCGGAATAGCAATTTTGGGAATAGCAACCCTTTCCGGAATATAGCAATTTGATTGAAAATTTTATTTATTCGATTGACATCAACAAGTGCGCTTTCAGGTAGTATATTGTAATTGAAGTGACATACTTTAGCTCTATGCTGTTTAAAGAATAGTGCCTAGATAGCAGTGTGAATTGGATTTTAAGGTCAGCAACAACCTTTATCACAGATTCAACAAAGGTTATAAATGATTAGCAAATAAACCATACTAGCTAGAAAAAATGTTAAATTTAACTATGCTAGTTTATGCTCTATGAGATTTACTTTAAGCTTACATAAACAGCCATTTCGTATCGAGATTAAATATGCCTTTACAAAATAAGGCAAGAAAAACCTTTCGAAATCGAGGTTGAATTATCATTCGCAGATCAAGAGTAAAGTGCGTTCTCAGCCTGAGGATAAATTCACTTTCTCAAGATTTATTTTAGATTTTATGACTATTAATGAAACAAGGTTCATTTGAGCAGGTTCTTATATATTTTCTGCAACACCTTTAGAGTGAACAGTGAACTAACTGTTAAGATTGATCAATACAAACATAATGTTATGTTTGGGAGGCTGGGCAAAGCTTAAATTAAAAATAAAAGGCGAAAATAAGGTTTACAGTAAAAGTTAAAAAATGATATATATATATTTTTGTAATATGTTTTGCATGCCTTTATTCAATCTTTAAGGAATTTAGGTAAGCAATCATGTCATACTGATATTTGTACTAAGTTTTAAACAGGGATAAATTCGTCACCCCCTGATGCCAAACAAATGAAAATAGAATTGCAACGTTTCTCGTAAGGTAGCCTGCTATCTGGATGGTTGCTAAACGTTTAATAACAATTAATTTGACATCTCTAGTTTGTAACATTTGTTGAATTGGTGTTGCTAGACTGACTACACTGCACCAGGAGGTTTTAAAGGTTTGGAAGAAATATAAATTGAGATTTTTATTAACTACTACTTAAATGCTTTTTTTCACTTTTAATCATATTATTACGCTGATAATGATTAAAAGTTAAATTTAAATGAACTTTAAACTAAAACTTTTAAATTTTTATTGAATATAATATGCTTATAATGCTTTATTATTTACTGTTAAATTCGCCAGCGTTATTGAAATACAGTAACTTGGAAAGTAGTCCTGTGACAAAATCGATCATTATTTCAATATTGATTGGCATTAGGAAATGCACACAATCTTTATTCAAAATGTAGAAGCGAAGCAATTAAGAATGCAATACTCTAAGAATTTTAGAGCAATATTTTCTCCTCTTGGTGTTATAAAATATTCATGTTAATGTCTAGCAGGAGTATAGGAAGACTGGCTCGCGTAACTAATTTTATTAAAGTATTGGAAGACGGAGGATGACAATTTTTAAATACTTAGTTTTAATTACTTAGTTTTTCAACAATGCTAATTTAAAAATTGCTTTAGCAAATTCATTTCAGTAATTTATTGGTTTATTCAGAAATAGTTTAATATCGCAAACAACTTTAACAGCTGGATGCGTAAAGAGCCAGACAATTTCGGCAGTTCAGCTTCAACAACTTCATAATTATTTGCAGCTCCATTTGGTAATAAGTTGCAGATGTTACTTTGGGAAACAATAAGTTTGAAATTCAAATAAAGATAAAAATGAGGTAAATCATTTCTCATTAAACATGTTTGAATTTGTAATCGAGATAATGTTATAATTATATTGCCAAAATTTCTCAAAGATAGAATAATTTGACGTGGAAAATTTGTAGAAATACTGTTTTTGAACTTAAAAATAAAAAATAAAATATTTGCAAACTTTTCTAAACATTGAAAATGTTATTGATATATTAATAAATATAGTTTGAGTTAACTCTTTACTGAATTTCTTTAAACATATTTTTCATATTTTTGTTCATTATTTTGTATAAATTTAGGTTAAAATAAGTGAAAAATATTATGTTTAGTATTTCGATAATTTATGGATATGAAATGCATCATAAAAACACCAGTGTTTTTTTCCTGCGTTAAAGGTTCACTTCCAAGCAATAATTTTTCAGATTTGCTCTTATTTACAGTTATTTAGATTTAAGAGAAACAGTTATTCATTATTGAAACTTCTTTAATTTACAAAATTAATTATTGATAAATTTTTGAATATGTTCGTAAAAAAATTGAACTACTTTCTTTGGTTTCTAACTTTAGTACAAATATAATTCCAAGAGTCTGACAGAGTTTTTTTAGTAACTGTTATACTATTATTTATAATTAAAAAATATCGCAAAATAATTTTGCTTGTAAATAGAGAGTCAGAAAAATATATATAAAGGGAACACTGGCATCCTATTTTCGTCAAAGGTTAATGGATTTCATTTTATAACTTTGAAATATATTTACATTATAATTTACAATAAAAATGCATCATTTTAGCTTGTTGAATCTTAAAAACAATAAATTTTGCTTAGCATTAATTACTTAATGGTTTAAACTATTTTTTATTTTTTTTGTAGTGTATATTTTGTTTTCCCATTTTAATTAAAGGAAGCTTAAATTACTTCTTTCCTGAAAACTTTGCTAACAATGCAGGTATTTCATTTTATCAAACAAACCGTTTCATTTTGTGATTAAACACTCCATAACTTTATTCTTTGAGAAACGACTCATATGCGCACTTTGTGTAACCAATAATTGAAAATCGGTGACATTCAACAATGTACTTCGACCAATTCCTTTAATGTGTTGAAGGAGTATCAAGAAAACTTTCGGTAATAAAGACAATGTAAAAGTACTTTGCTAGTTGCACAAACTAATTGAGATCAGTTAAAACTATTTCAGGAACAAACTTTTAACTTGAGAAACATTAAATAAATGTATCAATGTTTCACTAATGATGCTAATGATAAAGGCTATATTTTTTAAAATTATGCAAGCATTCTAAATTTTTTATAAGTCATTTTATTGTTCAATAATTATGAAGAAAAACGTTTTGATATCGCCGCCATACTTTATTTGAGAGGAAGTTCTGATTATCTAAATAACCTCGAGATAAAAGTTAATATTATCTACTTATAATTAAAAATAGGAATTTTATTTTTATGATTAAGGCAGGTGTCGAAGTCATGTAAAGAAGTAAGTTATATTTATGAGTAAATTATATTTATGATTACATTTATCAAAAAGGGAATGAAAGGACGTATTTGATTTTTAAATTGAATGAAATATGTTATGCTTATTTTTGCATGACAGGAGCTATTCAAGTTAAATTTCCTCAAAATTTACGCTCGAAAATCTATGAATAAAAAAAAACTCATATTTTTCAATTTTCTTAACAGAGGACATTAATCAATTAAACATGAAATGTGTTACTGTCATTCTCCAGTTGATCATTGAAATTATTTTCATAATTTAAGTCCATCTAGTTTTTTCAAACCTTTTTATTGATTTAATTCTAATTCACATTCTCCACAGACAGTGGAATAAGGAAAGACTAAACACCATTGTTCTGGCTCAATTGAAATGCCAAAATGCTCGGTAATTTTTACCGAAGAGTCTTGCTAATGATTTTACCAAAATTAACAATAAAATATAGTTTTATAATAAGCGATAAAATTTGGTAAATGTAGTAAAATTTGGAAATTTTATCATGATGTCATAGAACATGGCATATAAATCATTTAATCTGCTAATCTTACTTTTCTAATTTTTACTAAATGTGTGGTAATAAGAACTATAATTTTGAAAACCAGAATTTCCGGTAAATGGCTACCATATGAACGGAAAAATTAATAAATGAATGGTTTGAATTCCGTAAATTTCAGTTTAATGAACGAAAATGATACAACACAATACCATATAGTACAGTAATTTTACCCGATTTTTCTCCATGGTTGTTTCAAAAGTGTTTATTATATATCCGGAGGGGATTCTAAACTTGTTAATGCATTACTATTTCCTTGATAATATATAGTTTAAAACTAGATATAAACTAAACGTTTTCAATCGCTTTCCAGAAAGTAATATCAATGGACCAATAAAAATCTGTTACAAACAACGGTAACAAAATCCATTCGATTAATTTTAGTGAAAAAATTTCAAATGTTTCTAAAATATCTTTGTTCATCAGTTACTCCATCTGAAAATGGCGGCATGCAACTGGTCCATAACAATGCACATTGGTAATCTCCTTATATAGATTGGCGAAAGTATAGTTTTGTAGTAAGCTCTCACTTTCCATAATAATAGATAACAGAAAACCTTTTGGGTTTATCATCTATAGTAAATCGCTGGTAATCTTCTAGGGTATTCTAAGATGGTTGTGATATTCCCAAAGCTGTATAATTTCGGGAGGGTGGAACTAAAAGGGTTTCAGAATTGCTGGATTTCAGACTTCTCGTCGTCAAGATAAGGACATTGCGTCTGCTTTTATCAAGGAAGAAAAGCTTCTCCTGGAAAAGGGATGTTTTTCTCCAAAAAGTCTAAGAACTGTTTCTTATTTACGTAAGTATTTGACCTTTTTCGTAGATATGATAAATCATCTTGAGTGGACAAATAGTTAAAACTAGTTTTTGAATACAAAACTATTTTTTTCTTGCTCTTCATAGTGTAAGGTAATTTGCACTAAATATTTTATACTAATTAAATGTTTAGAAATATACTTGGAAAAGTACGAAAAGTTTTGATTAATTAAACTTATTAAATAAATAGTCCCCGGAAACGGATGCGGTAAAATATTACTGCAAGTTTTGAAAATGGGCGCCCGTATTTGAGCGCTTAAAACATGTCGACTGTTATTTCCAATTTGTATATTTTCGAAGCGAATGAAGTTTTTAATCAAGTAATATTGAATTTATGTTAAATAAAATTTTTTGCAAATCAACATTCTACATTTTTATACTTAACTGAATGCTTCCATATTTTTCTAATAAAATTGTTTTCATGAAAGCAGAAAACCTTAGTTTTCTTGAAAATGGGATCTTATTTTTGTGGCAAAAATTTACGAACTCCTCCGGGTTCACGAATTTCTGTGTTATCTAGTACGAAATGTTATCTAGAAAAAACAATTCTACATTAATAATTTTCTCTTAAATAAAATTCATTTATTTTATCGTAAATCGAATACAAGCCACGACAATGCATCCTTCTTATTAAATTAATATAAAATATGTTTCCATATGTTTAATAAGGAATTACTCAGATTTCAATTTCCATGAAGCATAAACTATTCAGATCGATTTTAGAATATTCAAAAAATATCATCCCACAAATTTTCAGTTCTTCATGGTTTTATTGAAAGGCCGAATCTCACTGGAGAACAGAGATTGTGTCGGAAGCTAGTTTCACAGCGAGGAACTTATTCTAATATCGAAGCAGGTGTGAAAAGTAATTAGTTGCTAGTGTCCTTTGGCTTGTCAGCGAAACTTCCTTCGAGGAAGGAAACGTCATTAGAGACTGCTTTTAAGCCGTTACATTTCATTCCTGGAATTTAACAATTTCACATCAGATAAATGTTTAGCTATCCGAAGCTTTCCTAGACCGAAGAATTTATTTTTATAATTTTAACTCATTTTTTTTTCGTGAACGAAAAAATTGGAATTGAAACTGCTTAAAATGTTTATTTTATCCCCGTCGGGCTATATATCAATAAATTGAAAAACGTAAAATTGAAATGAAATTTTATTAAATTAACGTGTTAATACAATTTATTTAATTAACGTTTTTGTTTAATTAACGTTTTTTATTTAATTTACGAGTTTAATTAACGTGTTTTTAACACTTAATTAACGTGCTTTTTAATATATAAACACCATTAGATTTCACTTTGATTAATAATAGCTGTAATCATCTCTATTTGAAATAGTTATTTTTTTACTGAGCTCTTGTTTTCATTTTTGAACATCATGTCTTCAAACTAATACAAGTACGTGTAACAAGTATGTTAAAAATACAAGTATGTGTGATTAATGATTCATTACAAAAATTAAAACCTGTTTATATGCCTATCTCATCTGATAACACGTTTTGTAAAGACTATAAACCAGGTTACAAGAAGTCTGTTCGAAATATCTTACACTCGTAGGGGGAATGCATCTTATACCGATGTTTGAACTCGAAGTTTGTCACCTGTTTGAACATGTCCTGTTCTCACAAAACATGGATCATCTTCAGCAGTATTGGTGTTAAATATTTAACATGTGTGAAAATATTATAAAAACATTAGACACACTTTTTTTAGTTTTTTCTTCTAATAAAGATCTTTTTTGTGCAATGCATTTGTTCATCGTCCTTCACGGAGAAAAACATTTTTGTAAAATTACCGAACAGTATGGTAATGACATTCTTGAAGAAAAAAAACAACGTAATTCTAGTAATTAAACCCAAAATATACGGTTTTTACATCTTTCATCTAGTAATTTTTCTGCACACTCGATAACGGTTTTCCGGAAATTCTAGTTTTCAAACTTATAGTTCTTACTACCACATATTTAAAAAAAAAATTACGAACCTGAAAAGTAAATTTAATCGAATAATTGGTTTTTAAACCATGCTCAAAGGTATCATGCTTTAAGAAATAATAAATATATAATAGATATATTTGCTCCAGGGAAATATTTTTTTTACTCCAAAATATTAAAATTCAAGAAATAATTTCAGTAAATTTAAATAGTTTAAGCAGATATCATTACAAATTTATTCTAAATCAAGATTATTTTTAAGATTTTGCATTATTAGAGATAAGAAAATGGATTGTTCATTTTTGCTTTCATAAACCCATATAACCTGTGACATTTCGGCTTCTTTTCCACTAATAAATTTCAAGCTTCATTTTTAAGCACGAAATATATTTTGAATATTTTTTAGTTATCTACTAGAAAAATAAATAGGCTATATCTAAAATAAACTGAATCCATCTTTGGGGAGGGGAGCTAAAAACATAATACTATGTTTGAGTTTTTTCAGATTTTCCAAGTTTTTTTTAAATTTAAAATATTTCTCCGTTTTAGAATCTTTACAAAAATGCGACGTGAGTTCGATTTGCCTATGATAGGAAATATGTTATATCAGCTTAAATGGTTAAATAAAACGACAGATCTCAAAGATATGTATATCGTAAGTACTGTAAATAAAAAAAAATCCTTACCGTCACTGCAGAAAAATATTTGGAATAAAATACAGAAATGCGAATTTGTGTTCGATGTCAAACATTTAGTTAATAGTACTTGCAACTTTTATACCTCTGATACAATGTGTAAAAGTTTGTATTTATTGTGTTTTATAAGGATTAAACAATATTTTATAACCGACGATGAATAATTTTGTTTTACAATTACCACTGTTCAACTCCGTAGCCTTTTAATTTAAAAACCAATCCGGAAGACAACGGAACTCCTGAATAAAGTATGGGGTGAATTTTGCCATCGTACAGGACTTTTTGAGAGAGCTAACCCGCCTTAGTGTTACATGGAGAGTAAAACCACGAAAACCTCCCACGGATAATCTGACGGCAAAGAGACTTTAATCTACTACTGAATAAAGTATGGAAAGAAATTTGCCTTTGTGAGTGACTTTTTGATAGAACTAATCCGCATTAGAGTTATATGGAGAGGAAAACCAAGAAAATATCCCATGGTTAGTCTGACGGAAAGGGACAAAAACCTATGATCCGTCTACCACTGAATAAAGTATGAGAGAAATTTTCCTTCGTGGAGGACGTTTTGAAGGAACTAACCCGCATTGGTGTTGTATGGAGTGGAAAACCACGAAAACCTCCCACGGGTAATCTGAAGGCAAGGAGTTCTATTTGCTATATGGAGTTAATTTTACTATATGTTGATGAATATACGGTATTTAAACCATTTCCGTTCACATGATAACAGTTTACTTGAAATTCTGGTTTTCAAAATTATAGTTCTTATTACTAGTTATTTAATAAAAAAATGCAAAACTGAAATTTTTTTTTTGAAAAATAAATGGTTTTTATGCTAAGGTACAATAATAAAAGCACAAAATTTTTCCATATGTAATATAACGCTATTGTATTGTTAATTTTACCAAAACCATTAAAAAAGCGCTCAAAAAAATTACCGAACTTTTTGATGTAATCGTAAAGTCAAAAAGCTGTAAATTTCGCCATATTCTGGTAGCTTTAACCATACTTTTTTGTCAGTGTATACTATAAAAAAGAATCAAAATTAAAAAAATGGTTAAATTATATAGAAAGTTCTTATTTTCGAAAACTAAATTTGATAATTGATCCTAAATTTAAAAAAAATTTATTTGATGCGATCTTAACAAATTGTTTACTTAACTCTAAAGTAATAATTCAAACAGTAGTTTTAAAACTTATTTTGAACATTAATAGGAAATATGCACTGTCTGTTTTTGAACATTTTGTTGGTATTTATAGTTCTTCTATTGACTGTAATATTTGGCCAAAGATGAGGACGAGTTTTTTTTTAAAATTTATTTAACGTAAAAAGTATTAGTATTTCATTAAATAACAGTATTGAGTTCTACAGCATACTACTTATGATTATATTTGAATTTTATTTGTAGTTTATAAGAAAGCATATAGAGGAAAATTATATTATTTTCCAAAAATCATTAGTAAGCAAAAAGTCGGATATAAGCTAATTTTTAAGGTCATTTTAATAAAGGTCTAAGTTTTTTTTTTAATTCGCAAGAATTCTTTGAGTAATTACTGGATTTCTCATAATGATTTCCTTTTTTTAAAAAAAGGAAATGCAATGGTTTGCGTAGCAGTAAAAAATCAGATTCTTTCGTTTTTTTTATTAAGGAAGACATTAAAAGTTCGTGTCACGAGTTAGAGAGCGAAACTTCAAAAAATAAAACAAACTAAATTTAAGATTTCTGGCGGATTCTGCAGAAAAAAATTGATAAGAAAATTTTCTTATGAATAAAAACCTTTTTCACTTAATTGCATGTCAAAACGCCCAGAAAGTTTTTTTTAAAACTCGATATGCGACTAAAAAATACCGAAGGTTAAATAGAAAGTAATATAGAGTAGAGTGATAAAAGAAATTTCGCATAATCAATCTAATTTGACTTTAAATTAAATGTAAATGGGTCTAGACCATTGAAATTCGTCCCATAAAGATAAGTT
This sequence comes from Parasteatoda tepidariorum, assembly GCF_982258835.1. Lineage (NCBI taxonomy): Eukaryota > Metazoa > Arthropoda > Arachnida > Araneae > Theridiidae > Parasteatoda > Parasteatoda tepidariorum. Next base: position 48,694,922 of record NC_141760.1, on the reverse strand, counting down.
CATCTTCAAAGGTTTAAAATTTTAAAAAGTGTGGGAAAAAGTTTAAGGCTATTACAGTATTTGTTAAGTATATGATTTCGTAACTAATTACAGTAAACTCTCATTAAAAAGAAATCGCTCACTACTAGTAGAAGAATTAAGTATCAGATAATTTTCTGTCTTGTGCAAGCACACATTTTTATGAAATATAAATATTAAGATTTCATTACTTCAAAACTTCGTAATAATATTGTCAAACTTAAAAAAGAAAGGATAGTTATAACTTTTTTTGTTAATTTAATGGTTAATAAGAACTTACACAATGGGAAATACGTTTACTTATTGTATTAACTTTTAGTTCATTGTTTAAAAGATTTCAATATCGACAAAACAAGTCTTTCACCTATTTTTATTTGGAAAAAAAATCTGATTTACGGACATGTTCACAGATTTTTTTATTTAATTGTTTTGACAATTTATTTAATGGTTATTTAACTATAATCAAACCAAACAGCAAAACAACCATAAATAAGATGGTATTCAAACTGTTAAGTGTGAGAAAAGCAGTTTGTCTTAAGCAGAGTTTTTCGTAGCTAAATTTAAAGTTTAAATCAAATTGTTGCCATAGTAAACCCTTTTGGTCTTAGAAACTAAAAATTCGAAAACCCTAGCAAAAAAAGGTTAGCTTGGAAAAAACTTTTTGAGAAGGTCAAGGCCCACCCTTTGCAGTCGAGCCATAGATGATGATGATGAAAATGATTTCGGCCGACGGTTGATTTTTATATTTAAAAAACATTTAAGGTCAAACTGCACAAGAACAATCAAGACATAATTAGCCCTATTTTAACTCATGCAGCTGAAACATCGTTATTGACATGCAAAGATAAGAAAACATTCGCAATTTTTAAGTAAAGCAAGTCTTTTTGAAAGGTGTTGCAAATATAGAATTATGAAGAATTTACAAAACCCCAGGCATAATTAATTTTATTAAAATCCAATAAAAATTCAATATCCAAGGTAAAGATGGGAGGGACATTTAATTAGATTTAATGGCATTAAGACCACCAAAAAAAGTATTTATAAAGAAATTAAATAACACTACAAAGAGAATGCGGCCCAAACGTAGGTGCTTTGACTGTCTCAATAGTGATGTAAGAAAATTCAGAATAATTATGCAGAAGGGCATGGCCAAAAATAAGGTCGCGTGGATTCAAGTTTAGGCTGTCGTGTTACTGAGGAAGGAAGATAAGAACTTCTAAATGCGTGTTTTGCGTAATATAATAATGTAAAATCATCAGAAAATGCAGAAATAATGATAAATAAAAAATTTAAATTATTTAGCTGTGTCGGTAAATACATTTCAAGTTAATGCACGATGTCGAAGTAAACAAAGTATTTTCCCCTGTACGAAGAACGAATATCCAACTAGCATCATATAAAAATTATAATATAGTTCAAAACTATACTATAGTTGCTATAATATAATTCATATATATATTTACAGTTCCTGGACAAATTATTAGACGCACTATAACATTCTGCATAAAATCTTAATTATCAGGTGATACTATACAGCTTTATTTTTTTTACGCGACTGAAACCGGTTTGCACTCGTATACGTTCGTGTATAAATCGGTTAAATTAGACGATATATAATACAAATTTGACGATTGGATAAATTTGACGATATATTACATATATATATATATATAGAATATTTATTATATCAGGTATTATATTAGTATATTATAATACTTAGACCAAACTATTAGACACACTGTAGTGTTTTAATAATTACATGTTTTGCACAAGTTTATATGCAATACTTTTATATTTAAGCATATATGTAATAAGCCTTCATTCAGAAGATTTTATATATAGTACTTCCTATTTGTATTTATTTTTAACGAATTGCATTACCATGTTAACCAATTGATGCACGAATGCATACAAGTGCAAACCGGTTTCAGCCGGGCAAAAACAATAAAGCTGTATAGTACCACCTGATAATTAAGATTTTGCATAGATTCTTATAGTGCGTCTTATAATTTGCCCAGGGGCTGCATATATGCTTTACTAAATAATTATTCATTCCTTTATGAAAATCAAAGATTGTATTGTACAGATATTTATCTAAATTGTTAAATTTGCGTTCATCAAAGCTTATTATTAATGTAATTTAAAATAATTAAAATATTGTTTAAATTATTCAGATATAGAGTATAAATTTCCCTTTTCTTTAAAGTTTCAAAAATATTGCTTGCTATTATATCAAAGGAAAGGTTTTCAATTAGTTGTAAATACTAACTATTATATGATATTTATATTGTATACTTTTAGATAAAAACGTTTTATGAAAAACCCAAAAATCATAACCGTATGTGTTTCCACATCTTTGATGTATTCATTTTTTCATTAGCTTTTGAATTACCTTTTTTTCAGTTAAGCATTTATTTTTTATTATTCTTTTCCTAGTGTGTTTATTCTTGTGGGATATATTCTTTTCTTTCAATGAAAGAAAGAAAATTCTTTTATATTTTATATTTGCAGGGAGTAACAGCGATATCCCATTTGAAGTGAAATTTCCTTTGAAGTAGTTTCAAAGTTTTCATGTTTCTCTGCTATGCAGCGTACAGCTATTTTTATATAGAGTAATTTTATGTGGTTTTCTAACTTATAAAAAAGTCGACATTTCATGCAGTGAAGAGGAAAAAAACATAGTATCATAGACTAGTAAAACAATATGTCATTGAAATTTTGCTATAAAAATAGTTTTGGAGAAACAATTAAAAAGTCTATTTTTTTTAAAAAAGAAATATGTAACTTTAAATCAATATTTATTGAAAATACTTAAATAAAAGAGCCGTGATGGCTCAGTGGTTAAGGCACCGAATGGTAACTGTGAAAAACTGGGGTTCGTTTTCCACAGGTGGCTTGAGCCCCACCTATCTTCAGCGATGGGTATCACCATGCACAGGAATTAAAGGTGTCCTATGAGCGGTACTTCCTACATTGTACCAATCGTGTCGTTGGTCACGAAATTGTGGAGACTTAACCTCATTGACTCCCTGGCACACAACGGGCTGTTGCTTTTCTCACTTAATAAAGAGTTTGATTATATATCTCGAACTTAAATTACGGATTCAGTTGTGCGTTGAACAGGTTTTCAATCTTGTTATTTTTCAATAATTACGTCACTTTTCGTATTTAAAGGAAACACCAAGTTTCAAGTTCATTTATACACTACCCTACAATAATGGAAGAGACACTTTCTGTTTTCAAAATTTTTCATTAAATATTTAAAAGATTATATTGCAACTTTAGAGGTGTTTAGTTAAGGTTTAATTAAAATTTAATGGCTTAAGAGGTTTTGGCAGAAAATCAAGCAATAAGTTTGTAACTTGTATAGATTACTTAAGTTGTCATTTTTAATAGCTGAGTAAAGTTTTGTAAACCTAGCGTAAATATTAATAGAGATATGGATGGATAAATATCATAGAGATTTTTTTAAATAAAAAACTACTTTTCTTGGCGTAAGTTTTTTTGCTATAAGTTTATAAATATTTAATGTAAAAGAAAATTTTTTTGGGCAATTTGAAATTAATTACAAATTTAGTGATATAAAATTTTAAAAGAATTCGTTTAAAACTGTGCAAGATATGAGTATTTAAAGTAGCTTTTCAAATTGCGCATGTGCAGAAATTTTTTTTTAACTTTGTATTTGGCAACAATAAAAAAAATGATTCAAATACCTAAAAAATTTAAAAAGTTTTAAGTTTCTAAGTAGTTTTTGTATTTTTTAAAAGAAAGCTCAAAACGATAAAGGGTTCTGCACAAATTTCATTTTGTATTATATAGCAAAAATTATTAAAAATGAGACAAGCCCTGTGGGAGATCCCTCCCATAAAAGTATGTTGTTTTTCACCTGTTTTCTTTCCTTTTACCATCACGTTTTGGTTTCTGGACGATTATTGTAAAGTATTATCATTTGTTATTAAATTTTGTCTTATATTACAAAGTAAAATATGCGGAAAACCTCTGGTCTCATTTCGAGCTTTCTCCTAAAAAGTACAAAAACTACTTAGAAAATTGCTTGATACTTTTAAAATTTGTATGATATTCAAATCAGACATTTTTCATTACTTATCAAACACGATTCACAACAAAATTATGAAAAAATCTTTGTAGTTTTTTTTGTGTGCATAAGCAGTAGAAAAGAACTAACTTAAATACTTATATTTTGCACAGTTCTTAGCAAATTTTTAAAAATTTTTAAATCATTAATTTTGTAATTAATTTTAAATTGCTCCAAATCTTTTTTTATTTCCATTGAATATTTATAAAGTTATAGCATAATAATTTTTTATAATAAGAATAATAATTTTTTATAAAAATATACCTACGCCATAAATACTTACTCTGGGTTTACGAAATTTTATGCATTTATTAAAAATATCAACCAAAGTAGCAAATACAAGTAACAAACTTATTGCTTGATTCTATTCTCTGGCATAGGGTATTCGAAAATATTAATTTTCCTTCGTAATTTATTGTCGGTTTCTCAAACCTCTGAAAGCTTTAAATTTTTCTTGCTACGAATAAAAAATGACATGTACTAAACATCTCTGAAGTTATAAAACAATACTTTAAATGATTCTTGAGAAATTTAAAAAAAAAAGTCAAAAACTCAAAGTGTCTCTTTTATTATTGGAAGGTAGTGTATATCTCAGACTTAGTTTTAAGAATTTAGTAGTGCACTCAACGTTTAGCACACTATTAATGTCTTATTTTTAAATAAATTTACTCACTCTGAATTGATATTTTACGGAAATACCAAATACACAATTAAATTTTATAATTTGAACTTAACTTGTGAACTCAATTGTACAGCGTACGAAAGAGAAAAAAAAATAGATGACTGAACAACTTTTGATCTAATGATCGGATCTTCATGGTCTAGGACTCAATCTTAATAGTTTAAAATTCATTTACACGGTAACTATTCAACCGATTTTACTTAAATTTTGCATTATGCCATTTAAAATTACATATTTTAAAACGATGTGAAAAACTGTCTACCAATTTAAAATTCTTCATACTAGTATTAAATAAAGTAATAAAAAATAATAAATACTTATTTGAAGTTATAGTTTGCTTGGAATTAACTTTGGAGTAATGAATTTTATAATTGTATGCGCAAACCTTTCAAATCACTTAATAATTTCTTGAGATATGGCGAAATACGTAAAAAGTAAAATTAATTAAAAGTAATTAGTAATTAAGCACTTCAAGCTTTGGACTGCTCTCCTGACCAAACTATTAGGACCATATTTCCCAAATTGCAGTTACCACCTATTTTTTTTTTGGGGGGGGGGGGCATTGTACATGCATTCAACTTCGAAGTGATGGATTTGTTTGAAGCCGAAATTGTTCACATAGATTGATTAATGTAAATATCTAACATAATGAAAAATCATATCAGGTCGTGTTCAATAAATTTTTGATGTTTTTTTCCCCAATTTTTTTTAATGTTTCAGAGTAAAAGAATGTTAACGAACATTCATTAACACTAACGTCTAAGTTAGTGTTAACGAAAAGAATGTGTTAAATGTGTTATCTATGACCATGAAACATAATGTCGTAATTAGGTCGAAAATTATTATATCTTAATGTGACTCGTGATGAGTTTAAAATTGTGACCAAGTGTGACTGGTGATTGTAAAAATTTGTCAACCAGTTAAATTGGGTAAAAAACAATAATAAATGTTTGATTGAAACACGTTAAAAATGATGAATAGTTTTGTCATTATTCCCTCAAATTCTTTTATTGGGTTTATAGTTACAATAGGACAAAATTAAAGTCTTTTAGTATGAATATGTTAACAATTATTAAGAAACAATTATCCGTTAAAAATTGTTAATTAACAAAACAGTAATTAACATTAGTAAAACTTGTATAAAATTGAAGATATTTTATTGAATTATTATGTTAAAAGCCACAGTTACAAAATTGAAAAACGTGTTTAAATTTACTATTTTTAAATAAAAATATGCTTAATAATATACATAAGAGAATTGAAAAGTATTTATTTGCTGTCTTTCTAACTATACTTATACACTGAAAAAAAATCTGGAAAAATATTGGTACTGTATGGAAATGATATTTGTGGTAAAAAAGCATTATTCTGGTTAATAAAATCAAAATATACGGTATTAAAACTATTCATGTGGTAACTTTTCTATTTACATGGTAAGGGTTTACCGGATATTCTCGTTCCAAAAATATAGTTCTTATTATCACATATTTTATTGAAAATAAGAAAATGTGAAGCAAAATTTACAGAGTAAATGGTCTTATGTCATGTTCTAAGGTATCATGATAAAGTTACCAAATTTGACCACATTTACCAAATTTTATCTCATATTATAAAACTATACTTTATTGTTAATTTTACCAATCTCAATATCAATGCACTTAGGTCAAAATTACCAATCTTTTTGTTGTTCTCATAGAAACAAGGTAAGTTTTACCATTTTCCATTAGTTTTGATCATGCTTGTTTCTCAGTGTATATTTTTAAATTTGATAAAAATTAATAATTTTTTAACGAAAAAGAATTTATATTTTCAATGTATGGAATATAAACTAGACAAAAATGAATATATTTCAGTAAAAATTCAGTGGCTTGTCAAATCTTATTAATCTTTAAAAGTTTCTTCACCGTCAAGAAATTTTAACATATTTAAGAGAAGTAAACAAATTTTAGAAATATTTTCTCTTAAAAGCTTACTTACTTCGGAAAGAAGCATTATCACTCTTTACAGAAAAATTTTACCTTTATTTTGTAAAGCATAGCTAGTTTAAAATTTATGAATTCTGCTACTAAACATTAGGATACTTATAAAGTCACGAAAACTTTTAAATTTTTATTAACTTAGCATGAATAAATGTATGTAAATTAAAGTAGACAGTTATAACTTTGACAAATGTCAGCGTGCTGTTATCATTAAAATCTAGTATCATAGTTGTTTAAAAAAAGGCGGAAATTTCATGCATCAAAATTTATTCACATAAAAGCATATAAAGAAATATCCCTTTTAGATTTTCATTTTGGTTATAATTTTATGTATTACGCTTTACATATATTTTTAAATTTAACACATTATTTCAAACATTTGCAAAAGGAAAAATTAAACAGAATACTTTTGTTTAATGTTAAAGGAAAGAGGATTCTATATAAAGAAAAAATAATTACTTTAGAAATGAATGGAATGAAAATATGTAATGAATACGAACAGAAAATCTAAAAAACTCTCTCAACAAAGGTAATTTTTGTTAAAATTTTAAAATTCGGGGATTGTCAAATAATATCCAAATATGGAATAGTTCTTCAATCACACATTCGTTTTTGAACCTATTTTTGCCCAAAGGTGCGTTCATTTCAATAATTTTATTTTCCTGCCATTTTCAAGGGTTCTGAAGTCATATATAAAATATTAGTAATTCAATTAGTTCAAACACTTTCAGTTGAGAGATTTTCAATTTACGCTAGGTTTTTAACTTGAAACAGTTATTGACAAACTCGACATTTTGACAGTGTACAATTAAACTATTTGAAATTAAACCATATGTTTTCCTGAGGGAGTAAAATTGCACAAGTACTGTAAATAGAATAAAACTGAAGCAAATGTCATAAAAAACTAGTGTTCAGGTAAATGATTAGTTCATTGATTTGGCCAATGCCCCATTTTATTTCTTAAATGAAGTGTTATTCTCCCTGCATGCAACTTTTTCTTGTGTCTAAAGGATTTTGATTTACGCATATTCTAAATGAAAATAATACCATATTTTGTAAAATTTCTACGATTTGCCTAAAATGGGTTAACACTATTTCGTCATACATCAATAGACTTATACATCAAATCAAATGAACATCTCATTTATAGAGCATAAAATCCACAAGTATAGGTATCATTTTGAAATGTAGTTAATTTAGTTCTGCTAGAATAAGAAGTAAGATATAGTTTGATCTGAAAACTTTTTTCATCCCAAATATTCCATGTAATATTAGAATCCGGAGAATATGACCCATTTAACTTTAATCCAGGATTCTTTTTTTTTAATAAATAGGCGCTTGTGACTTCTAATAAAATTTCGATAATCTATTTGATCGAAATAAATATTTCACGTATTTATTTATATTCTAATCTGCCTTTATTTAAATCTTGTCTATACCATGTGAAATGAATTCTTCCGAGAAAATGAAGCGTAAAGATTTATTTGCTTAAAAAATTATAGAAATGGACATGTTTCGAGTGCTCGAAAATAAGCACCCATTCTCAAGACTCACCAGTCGTGAATGAAGAAAAAAATGAAACAGATTTGAGCAATAAATCAATATTGCTCAATAAATCAATAAATCAATATAATTTGAGCAATAAATTTAAGCGAAAAAAATTGAAAAAATAAAGTTGAAAAAAATGGAAATCTGGAAATAGAAAAAAAAAAAATAGAAATAGAGAAACTTAAACCCGGAAATTTTCCCCACTTTTGTCTTTTTTCCCCCACATCTTCTTGATGCTCTAAAATTATGTTTTTCTCATGTGAATGTCGAGTCCCGATAGAACGACGTGAGTTTCTAAAGTCCTCAACAGCACTTGAAAATGAATCTGGCCCTGATTTACCTCTCTCGGTCATCGCGGTTAATCTGGTTTTGTTTTCACCTTTACCTTGCTTTCTATTTTGTCGTTGGCAACTTGTGTTTTTTTTCTTCTTGTTTTTGTTTTCAGCGTTCACGTCTGCTGCCTAGATTATTTTAGCATTAAAGTTAGCAAAATATTACGTTTTTCCTTTTAAATTGTTTTAATACGAATTTTCATTCATCTACCAGTGATAAAGATGATATATTAAAATACAGAAAAATAGAAGTTTTTATTTTTGACATTTATTGTGAACATTATACAGTGAAATAGATAATATAAAAGGAATTAAAAATATTGTAATTGACATTTTAATGAAAACTTTATTACTAAGAATGCGTAAAATTTCAATTTTATGTTTGCATCTTATATTTAATGATTTTACTTAGAATATTCTTTACTTTAGTAGTCAAAAAAGGATTTAATATTTAAAGTAAATAAAAAATATACCATTTATAGTTTCTAAAGAAGCAACTTTATTTGTTTAGTTTACTTTATTTTGATTTGTTTTTAACTTTGTTTGTTTAGTTAAACGATTGAAAACTATAAAATGTTAAATTTTTTCCTAACATTAGAGATAATTGGAATGAAAGTTATTTTGATTAAAAAATTAAATAGCATACAATTTATTAAATGAAAGAAAAGTTTGTTTTTAAAAACTGTTAGCATTTCATTTAACATCTTTACAAGAAACTGGAAAATTAAATGGCTTTCAAGCAATATCTGAGTTAAATGCATAAATATAAAAAAAAATTATTTTTACTAAATTTGCGTTAAAAATGTAATTAGTTTTGCTGTTTATTACAACGAAGTAATGAAAGCGTTTAATAACTTATTGATATTTCTTCTGAATTTATATTCTATGTTGCTTAAAAAAAGGAAATCCGTATAAAATATGAAAAATACTAAATTTTATTATTAAATTTAAATTTTAAGATATTAAAGAAACTTAACATTTCTAATTAAGAGATAGTTATTGGAGTTTTTGTTTTTAGTAGCACGTGATCTGGTATTAATCAATTTTTTACTGTATAGTGAGCTCATTTGGAAGGATTCTTTAATTAGAAAAACCAGATGTGGAGTTCCGTAATTAATTTTTTATTTTAATGCAGCTCTATTTTGTTGCTAGTCTTGAATATTGAAATAGTTTTCATAAGTAGGGAGATTTTTTGCAATCAAAAAATTAATTTTAAGTTTTGTTTATATTTAATTTAAAATTATGGTTTTTTAAGGATGTGTTTTTGTTTATGTATGTTTTATGCCTCACAATTTTACAGCACAGTAATTTCCATGCAAAAGAATTTTAAATTAGTTTTATAAAAATTTTAGAGCTACTAATCTATACGTAAATGGTAAACATTTGTGTCTAAATAATAGCTTCAAAACTTCAGAATTTTAGATTCTTTCCTAAGCATTTTGCACTTGAATTTTAAGCAAGATTTTTCAACTGAAAAGGAATTTTTTCTCTTTTTTTTAAAGTACTAATCATTTACAATTTTATTAAAAAAGAATTGTTTTTTCACATCAAGAAAATAAATATTTAAAAATAAATAAAAATTAGAGAAGCCAATTAAATGTTACACTTTAGTGGGGAAAATAAATAACATTGGAGAACATTTTTTTGCCTTTTACTGAATGTGATTTTCGAGCAATTCTTAAATTCTTTCATATTGCTCATTTCAAATCTGCAATCGCTTTCTCTCTCCAAGCTACAGTTATTATTATCTTTTTTAAAATTACGTTTTCAGTTTTAGCCGAAAAGTTCTAAAATGTTATGTATACAAGGACATAGGGATCCATGCCCGGAAATGTGCTGATACGTCAATAGGGCAGGGAGCTTCCATTATTATGAGCATTTTCTATATGTGCTTAGGTCATAATAGGGAAGCGTCCCTAGCAGAGTACGATGACTTTTCCGGGCATGTGTTTGACGTGACCTAGCTCCCCTGGTAGTTTGTCACAACATTTACGTGACCTCCTCTTATTTATAACATTTTTGTACATTCCGACAAAAAATAATCTAAAAACGCCATTTAAAAAAAATTATTGGGGTAAGACTGATTTCAAATTTGAAATCTCATCACCCCAATTAAGAAAGATCAAGCATATAAATGCATCAACAACTTTTTTCCCTAGTTTAATAGAATAAAAGAAGTTATCGATTTACTACAATTTCAAATTTTCAAATAGTGTAACCTTTTTGTAATAAGTAGATGTCATAAATTGTATTTTTGAGGTAGCAAAAATCAAACTTTGTTGATCTTTTTTTTTAATTTGAAAATAATTCAGCCAACATTTCGCAATTCAAATTGCATTACGTAAGTTAAATGACTTCCTATAGGGAAAACAAAATATAAAATATTGTCAAGAAGTGTGGTTTTTTTTAACAGCAACTAGCAATAATTATATACAATAATATAAAATATTGTCAAGAAGTGTGGTTTTTTTAACGGCAACTAGCAATAATTATATACAATATTTAAATATTTAAATTTATAATTATATACAATGTTTCGTTTTTCACTATACTAATTGTGGTTTTTTCAATAGAAGTTACATTTGGAAGTATACTTAAAGATATTATTAAAAGTATACTGTGATGCCACAATTGGCATACACATATTTATTTTCTATCTTTTAAAATATCTTTCATTACTTAAGCTGATTTTTTTATTAATAGAATTATATTTAAAATAAATCACAAAATTAATCTTTTTTAAAGGAACATAAAATATTTATTTCTTCTCTTCTAGATCAATGCAACGGATACTTTTTTTATTTCACTACTAATGCAGACTTATATATTCACTGTCGCCTTTAATCGAAAACAAAAATCTATTTATAACTTTTTATTCTAATTTTCCAACGGCTAAATGTTTCGGTTGCATGGTTGTAATAATTCACATAAATTTGTTGGCGACTCGTGATCGCCAAGGTATTCTTTTAAACCCAATATTGATATGCTGGTTGGCTTTGTTTTGGCTATGCTATATTTTGATAATTCGCCAATTTTGGATCTCCATCCCATGCTTCTCCTGTGTCCGATTGGGAGCAAATTACATGTACTTTTTAATTTGGCTTTTGATTAGGCAGGTCGTGGGGATTTGTCTCCCATGGCCTGACCTATTTTAATAGATATTACTATGCAAAACTTATTAAACTGAAATTCTTATGAATGATATTTTGTAACTCGAGCTCTGCAAATATACTACTAAATAAAAGCCCTTTTTATTAATTCTAATCCGGCTCAACTATTATTTCCATCATCCCCTGATTTCTGCATTAATCTTCAGTTTATCAATATCTCCAACTACTCCTCACCACCTGAATATTCCATCATCACTGAAAATACATCCCAATATAAATTGGCACTCTGATTCCTCCTACTTCTCCATATATACTTATTAGCTATAGAAGTATAATTATTAGTTATTCATTAAAAAAAGATAGTCGTTTAAAAAATATGACAGCTTCTCAAATCGATTGATTTAGTGCCTATTTGAATAAATACTAGTGCATAGTTTTCAATTTTTAACATATTATAATGGAGCGTAAAATATTGACACAATCCTGTGTGAAGAAAAGGATATAAGTATTATATAACGGCATTTTTCTCAATATTCCTCAAATGAATAATTTTTGAAAATTTATTCCATGTATGTAATGTTTTTAATAATCTAACAATAGTTTCAAATTGAAATTAAAATTACATTTTACTACAACTATTTCCAATTTATATTATTTGAATTCAAAGTTATTTACTGCATTGATTCAGCGCCAAATGATTAGTAAGGAACTCAGAGAGCTTTTAAGCTTTACAAATCTTTCAATGGAGCGTAGAATTCTGGCACAATCTTTAATAAGGGAAATTATCCAATGTTGTAGTGTTGTATTCTCAATTAGCCTTATATTAATGATAATGAAATTTTGTTCCAAGTTCGAACTGCTTTTTTTTCTTTTAAAAATAATAACAGTTTAATATCAAAATTAAATTTTATATAGCAACTAATGCTTAAACTATTAATTAAAATTTATATTGCAACTTAAAGTTATCTCATAGATTGATTCAGTGTTATATGATTATTTACAAACGTAGAGAGCTTCTAAAGTTTGCAGTTTCCATAATATAATGCAAAACTCTTACATTTTCTTTTGCAATAAAATTATCTACGTATTCAACTATCATCCATCGTAAAATGTTTCGGATGAAATTACTGTATTAAGTACTTTACTTTGAGTGCATCATCCATAAAATCAATTTTACCATAAAATAAAAGCCATCTTTACCGCAGAATATTGTACAGTAATTTTTACAGTAATGCTTATTTTATTAGACTGATTCAGAGATTTTGTGGTAATGATTACTGTATGTCAGATTTCTTGTTCTCAAATGTTCTTAATAGAATACTATAATGCTTCGCAAAGTTCTGGTACAATCCTTTATGAATGAAATGATCCAAATATTCAACATTCGCGCCTTACTCAATGTACCTCAAATGAATGGTTCATAGACAATCTCCCTCTGAAAAAAATTTCTGAGGGTATTCTCGGTTACTAGTACATCATATATGTTGTGATTTTAGTCATAAATTTGACTTAAAAACAGTATCACTTCAAGCAGTTGTCTTTATAAGAAATCGTTTTTAAACATGGGCATTGATAAATCAAAAATAAACATTGTAATTAAATATTGTCATTGTTTATTGTATTGTTATTGAAATTAAATACTCAACTATGAAAACAACAAATGTTAAAATTTCAAAGGTTTCAATTCAAGCACTGATAATATTTCTTAAGAAAATATAATAAAGTAGTTTAGTGTTTCAGTTAATCAGTGATTTTGTGGTAATGATTACTGTAAAAATTACTGTATGTCAGATTTCTTGAACTCAAATGACTAATATTGAAAAGATTTGGCTTCATGTGTATATTATTTTTTATTATTTAGCTATAATAGTTTTCAATTCAAGCTGATAATTTTTAAAAAAAAAATACTTCAAATGTATGTTATCTAATAGATATATTTAGTTCAAAATGAATTCTTTTGAACGAAGAGGTTTTCACACTTGTTAATAGAATACTATAATGCATCGTCAAGTTCTGATAGAATCCTTTATGAATGAAATGATCCAAGTATTCAACTTTCGCGTCTTTCTCAATGCACCTCAAATGAATGGTAGTGAAAATATTTTGCCATCAACTATCCCCCGTAGGACACCAACATCCGTGAAAAACATTACCGAATAGTATATTACATGGCATCCCTTCAGGCCACAGACATCGTTTATCATAGGCACAGGTACCTGTTTTTCAGTCCGGTACTTAGAGAGACTATACCTATTCGTCATGTTCGGCTAGTATAGAATGGACGTAAAGGGGTGTTCCACACATAAGGCAAATATTTTTTGTCGTGATGGGGCTGCGAAGATTAATTAAAGAGTGTTTTCATTCTATTGATTTGATAAATTATGATCAATACCAAGTTTTTTCATTGAGTTTTAAAGAATACTTTTTTGTTATCAAAATTTGTGGTTTATTTAGGTTTATATGTTGTAAAAATTCTTTTAAAAGAGCTGGAGGATAAATGATGACGGATGATTAATCTTTTGACTGATGTGGTTTTTGTTATAAATTGTGCTGTACTTTGTTACGTAATCTACATCATCATTATTTTTTTTTCAAAAAGTGAAATGATTAAATGATTTACAGGGGTGCGGAGCACATTTTTGAAATTTTTAAAAAAGTATATGTATGTTTTTGGCTTTCTTTTTTGTGTTGTTTCGTTTATAATGAGCAAACTAAATTTATCACAGATATTTTCCAAGAAATTTTTTAAATAATTTAAAACTTAATAAAGTTAAGAAAAAATTCTTTTTAAACTTTATGGTTATTGAGAATCAACAATCAATTGTGTATTAATAATGACATATTAATGAATTTTGTAAAATTTTTATTGAAATTATCCAACATTTTACCTATTTTTAGCGTTTTCTTCTATTAGCATTTATTTTTTTCAATATTCTGATTTTCAAACTATATATTTTTTATCTTTTTTTATAATAATCATTAAAAAATTATGTATCAAAACTAAAAAACAGAAGTTTCAATTTTCTGAAGGCAAAAAGTTAAATCTCTATAATATAAACCTTCAAAATTTCATCGAGTAATGTTTATTATTATACGAGATATTTAACGATATAGATTTCTTAGAGACATTTTTTAAAACTTAAAATAAGTGTAAAATAATTGATCATAGTATCAATAGAGCTGTAGAATGAATTTAAATTCAATAGAAAGAAAAAGATGAAATTAAGTTTTATTTCACGTTGCAATTCAGTATATTTTTCCCACTTTATTAAAGAAAACTAAAAAGCATTATTTTTTTAAATAATAAAACAAACCTATAAATATCTGAAATTTTTGTGCCTAGAACCTCCCGGTTACTTTAAATATAATTTGTTTTTGTTTCAAAAATAATCGAAAGGCGTAAGAACATAAATTGTTGCAATTCAGAGAATTTAAGTAATAGAGTCTAAATATTTAAAAGCACAAAGAAAATATTTTTTGAAACATTTAGAACTCTGAAACAAACAAGTATTTTGAAAATGAATCCGACAATAAAATGCTTGATAATCAGACAAATTGAGCGTTCTTTTCGTAGTTATTTAATATGCTTATACATTTAGCTATAAAATTATTAACAAGCAAGGTCGATGATTTTTTTTAAATTTTGAAGTTGTCTTTTTAAATAAGAAATTCAAGCTACTAAGGTATCTACAATCCCTTTCATACATGATTTGCTGAAGAAATATTCTATTATTACTCAATATTATAATTACTAAATTATTATCAAATTAATAATCTGTGATTTTTTTCTTCTTATTAGCAGTTTGTTTAAAAATTTTTACATCCCAATACACTGTAAAAAATTCTGATAAAAATACGGTGCATCATCTCTTTTTTACCCTAAAATAATATACCGTAATGTTTACAAATAATGACGTAATTTTTATTTATTTAATAAGAGTAATTCAGTGATTTTACTCTAGTTATTACTGTACATGAGATGTATTTTCTCCATAACATGTTCAGGTAAAATAGATTATACGGTAAAAAAACCGGCATCCTGAGTGCTGGTACTTTTCACCGTAATTTGATCCGGAATATTTTTGTAGGGTATTTTATTGTAAGTAATTTGATACACTAAATTTCACACAATATATATTTTGTTAACTGTTTTGCTAAAAAATACATTATTGTTTGTTAAATTGGTGCTCCTTTCAGTTTAATATAATTAAAATAAATTTTTTAACGAAAGATTATGTAACGCTTTCAATTTTAAATATTTGTGACTTGTATGCATTTGTGTAATGTCTAGAAATATCTAGTCCTGTTTAAATAATTAAAATTTAATTTGATGCTTCCCAGAGAAAAATTGATAAGCGATGTGGTATATTAAATTATACTAAAAATAATTTTAATATTCGGGAACGTTTTAGGAACATTTTTAGTTTTTTAATAAACATTTACATTATTCACGTTATAATTAAGGGCTAAACAAGTGCGATGCTTTTTTCTTAATTCTCTCAGAAAATTTGCTTTAAATAAATATTTTGCACTGTGTTCTTTATAATCCCTCGAGAATTCGTGTTGTATAAAACTATTCAAATAAGAACATATTTTATTTTAATGAAATGACTTCAAAACTATATGTTGATTATTATAAATTACTTAGTTACCTACGTTATTATATGTACATTACATTTAAATTTTGGATAGAAAATTTTAAAAATTAGAACAAATTCATAAATTATGCATTTACAATACCCGAATTCTTCTAAAAATGGTTTTTCTTTTAACCTAGAGAATAAAGGTTATTAAATTTTGATGTTATCTTTGAAGTATAGGCTTGTAAAAATATTGCCATATAAATGTTTTTTTAAAATTATGGTTTTAAACAATTACTAATTTTATTTCGTTAAGAATTATGATCTGACTAACATATATTCTACGCTTATAATCATAAATAATTAATTTTAAATTATAGTTGATCCTAATAAGAATTTTTCTGCTTTTTTATGTTAATTATGAATGGAGTTTTTATAATGTTGTTAAATTCTTCAATCAGCAAATGTAAATGAAAAAAAACTTTGTATTCTCAGCAGTTTTATCACAACGATAGTCTTCTCTAGATTGTAAATAAAAAAAAATGGAACAAGTCAAGCATTTTAAGACCCATAGTTTTACGATGAAATAACACGAGTTAAAGTAGCTTTTTTTTGTTTATCTATTCAAACATATATAACATTTTAAATAAACTGTCTTTAAATTTTTAATTTTTTTATATGCGCACAATGGTTTATGATCAAAGATTTCTGTGGAAGAATATGCTAAGTAATAATAAATAATTAATAATGATAATAAATATAATAAATATAATATAGTGATGATAATATAGTATATATATAGCAATATAGTAACAGTAATAAATAGTAATAATATAATAATAAATAATTACGTTATTTAGAAACGTCAGGAAATTATTATTAACTTAGTCTTTTTCATAAACCATCGAAATAATTTAAAATTTTGACTAAATAAATTATGCTAAGTAAGTTTCAGATAATTATAACACTGTAAAAAATAGATACACAAATTTTAAGAAATTATACTTATTATTGACGGAACTCTTTCGTAGGAAAAGTTTCAAATAAACATTTAATCAAATTGCGGAAATTACTATCTTCAACAGTTACGGATGAAAGCAGTCTAGATGCCAATTTCTAGATACTAATTCTTCTATAGATGCTAGATGCCAATTTCTAGATGCCAATTTCTTCAAAATCCTTACCAACTTATAGATTAACACAATAAATTAAGAAATAAACTATTAAATAATACGAGATAATAAGAGTGCGCTTGACTAAGTACTCAATTATCGCTAGGAATCAAACCCGTGACTTCTGTTTGATTAGTGAGTAAAATAGCACTTATACCATCAAATTACACAGTGGAAGCAGTTTTAAAATCAGATAAACATATTTGATTACTAATCGCGATATCATAGTGGGTGAAAAGAAAGCTACCAAGTCCTTCTACTGGCTTTAATGTTAGCCACTTTTCCCTTAACTTTATAGTATATTATACAGCTCATTGATATGATATTGCTGTAAAGTCGGAATCAAGAGATATATTTCCCTGAGAAAATCAGTTCTCTGATCTGAAAAGTCGAAGCATTTCCAAAACGGGATCAAAAAGTTACGTAATATAAGTTACGTTACGTAGAGAAGAATTTGAAAACTGTCTTTTTGAGAAAAGTTACGTGATTTGGTATCAAAATATTTACTGTATAGCTCATTGATACGATATTGCTATATAGTCAGAATCAAGAGATATATTTCTTTGAGGAAATCAGTTCTCTGATCTGAAAAGTCGAAGCTTTTTCAAAGTGGAATAAAAAAGTTACGTAATATAATTTACGTTACGTAGAGAAACATTTGAGAACTGGCTTTTTGACAAAAGTCACGGGATTTTGTAACAAAATATTTATAGTAAGGCTCATTGATATGATATTGATATATAGTCAGAATCAAGAGATATATTTCTTTGAGGAAATCAGTTCTCTGATCTGAAAAGTCGAAGCTTTTTCAAAGTGGAATAAAAAAGTTAAGTAATATAATTTACGTTACGTAGAGAAACATTTGAGAACTGGCTTTTTGACAAAAGTCACGGGATTTTGTAACAAAATATTTATAGTAAGGCTCATTGATATGATATTGATATATAGTCAGAATCAAGAGATATATTTCTTTGAGGAAATCAGTTCTCTGATCTGAAAAGTCGAAGCTTTTTCAAAGCGGAATAAAAAAGTTACGTAATATAATTTACGTTACGTAGAGAAACATTTGAGAACTGGCTTTTTGACAAAAGTCACGGGATTTTGTAACAAAATATTTATAGTAAGGCTCATTGATATGATATTGCTATATAGTCAGAATCAAGAGATATATTTCTTTGAGGAAATCAGTTCTCTGATCTGAAAAGTCGAAGCTTTTTCAAAGCGGAATAAAAAAGTTACGTAATATAATTTACGTTACGTAGAGAAACATTTGAGAACTGGCTTTTTGATAAAAGTCACGGGATTTTGTAACAAAATATTTATAGTAAGGCTCATTGATATGATATTGATATATAGTCAGAATCAAGTGATATATTTCTTTGAGGAAATCAGTTCTCTGATCTGATCTCGAAGCTTTTTCAAAGCGGAATAAAAAAGTTACGTAATATAATTTACGTTACGTAGAGAAACATTTGAGAACTGGCTTTTTGACAAAAGTCACGGGATTTTGTAACAAAATATTCATAGTAAGGCTCATTGATATGATATTGATATATAGTCAGAATCAAGAGATATATTTCCCTGATGGAATTAGTTTTCTGATCTGAGAAGTCGAAGCATTTTCAAAACGGGATCAAAATGTTACGTAATTTCTTTTAAACTAAACTCTGCAATTGTATATTTTCTAATGACAACAATAATCAAAATAGCAATAAAATAATGTGATTATTTTAAAAACCTTTTGTCTTATGGCAACATGAATGTTTGGTTTAATAGTGTTAATTTATTTGCATAATTTTTTATTTGCACTACATTTTACATATCGTTAGAGCAGGACATTATGCAGCTTTTCGCACGTTTGGTAACGTTACAGTGGTTAAAAACTGTAAAAATTATTCATGAAGAAATATTTTAAAATATTTACCTGCACGACTAGCTTATATTGCAGAGCATTTTATCTTCCTAAGCTGAAAATTTTCTTCCTCAGATATTTAAAAATTTTTTCTAACATCGATAAATAGGTTATTATTGGCTGATGTGTATAAGTTCCTCATTTTCTTATTTTTTTCTTAGCTCTGTTACCTGCATAAACAAAACGCAAACGAGAAAATAAATTAATATGCAGATGAAAAAAGTAATACACAAGAATTATGTTTCAAAAGATATAAGTAGAAGGTGACAATAAATGAATAACTGTAATAAACTATTATATAAAAATAAAAATAATAGTATTTTTAACATTATTGAACTAAAATATGCCAGAAATATTCGGTTTGTTCCACGACACGGAACTTTTGGATCCCGCCACAAACTGTTCTGACGATGCTGTTCGAAAACAAACTAAGTTTAACCGGAATTCATCTTAAGAGAAGAGTGGAGATATTCCTTCATTTTTTTTATAAGTAAAAGATTTTCAATCCGTAGAATTCAATTATTTTGAAAACAAACTATTCATTATGGTGTTAACTTTTTCCCAACACTGCACCAACAATATTTTTTTTCTTCCCTTTTTCATCAAAACGAAAATTCGTATGAAATATGCATTAAGAATTTTATTTGTGTATTTAAAGTAGAATGATTAAGCCTCATTCAGTAGGAAAGTATCGAAAGTTTGTAAAATTCATGAATTGTATTTTGTATTTGTCAGGAATTTAACTTTTTTATCGCAGTTTAAGTTTTGGAAGGGAATCATCAATATATTGACAAAGAAATATTATTAAATAAGAAATAATTACTTCACCTGAAAATTATGAATTGAATCAATAGCAAAATTAACAGCTGAACGATTAACCGTTAAACAATACATTTTCCAAAATCTTCGTGTCGTGGAACTGATCCAATTATGATGTCCGATTGTTCAACACGTGACGGGGAAATTGCGATTTGTATAAAATATTCTCAAATATATTTTCTGAGTATCAAAAAATATTTATCACAGCTTCGGGAATTTACCCCACGTAGAATTGTTTTTGTATTCGAGGTTTTACCTTGTTTAGAAAACTTAATGTTTGATTGATTTTTTTGTGGATCTGTTTATTTAATGGATTTACTGGGTTCAATATTTAAAAAAAGCTCTATGGATTTGTTTCCCTTATAGTTTTATCGGTTTTATAGAATTTTATCTTTCACGTTACTGTACAATGCAGAAAAAATGGAACACCCTAACTAATACTTTTCGTTAACGATTTTCGCTAAGACTAAGTCTAAATAGTTCACGGGGTGATCTCAAATATGGTAATTAATTTGTTCAGACAATATATTAAAAAACAAAATAAGAAGTAAGAACGTGTTTTCTATTGAAAGGGATGGCAGCTACAATCTGAAAAATATGGCCCAAATAGTTTGATCAAGAGACCGATTGAAAATTTAGATTTCTTAATGTTAATTTTACTTTTTCTGTATTTTGCCGAATCTCAAGAATGTTTCAAGTTAATTGAAATTTTTTGCTCACAATTATAAAATTTGTTTATCTAGAGAAAATTTCCTGCAAAAGATAGTTTTTATTATTTTATTCTTTTTTTAATATTTTATTTAAAAATTGTCAAAATTTTTTTGATTGTAAGGTATGCAAATTTTCGCCCCATTTTTAAGAATCATATGACGAAAAATTGTTTTGAATTTAATCTGTCGACTAGTTCTTGAGAAATTGAAATTTAAAAAAAAACGACTTCTTTTAAATTTAATTTTTCTTGGTCCATTCGACTTATTTCTTTCAAGTTTTGTATTTTGCATTATTAAAATGATATAAAAATTTGCATGCCTTACAATTCCAATTTTTTTCGACAATTATTAAATAAAATAAAACTAATAATTATAAATTATTTTGTGCGTGGACTTATCTTTATATAAATGAATTTTAAAACAGCATATAAAAAGTTTTCATTACATTAGATTATGTTTTCAAAAAAATTTGTTTAAACTCATGTTTAAGCTTTAGGAACTTAAAACGGACTTAAAATACAAACTACAATCAATACACAGTGTTTCATAGTATAATGTTTCAGAAGGAACTTGAGCCTTTTGTGCTATAGTCGCTATACTTTATTTTATTCAAGCTTAGAACACTGCAAAAAATCTCAGAAATTAATTTTGACTCGGCAAAATTGTTTACAAAAATCTCAGGAAACTTCATTTAATAACATGCTTCCGTTCAATTGAGAAAGATTTCTCACGCATTCACGCCGATTTAGTTTCAGAGTGTAATGGGGCCTGTAAACTCTCGACTGTTAATTGTAACACAGAAGCGACCACGCTTTTAACCGTGACCCTAATACAACTTTCCCGACTAGCACTCAAACCTTGGTGATCTTAATACAGCTCTCCCAGCCTCTTTCAAAACAGCAATGAATCAACTAGTGGTATCCATTCATTGAATTCTAACACATATAAAATTCTGGTGGCGGAGTAAAGTAGCGTACCTACCACTACAACTATTAAATTCCAATTCATTAGTATATAAGACATGTTAACTATCCTGAGATGGCAACTGATAGATGACGGCTGACATTGTTGGTGGCCTAGACCCACAAGAGATTTCCAAAATATTAAGAAACGTTTTTGAAAACTACATGCACCGTAGATGCACCATATATTCAGTAATATTTCGGAATTTTTTCTTCCTTACAGTGCATAATCGCGTCAAAGTAAAAACCCCTGAATCTTTCTCCTAATTATGAATTTCATCTTTTAGTTTTAGAATTATGTTCCTTTACACTGCAGAGACTTTTACATTATAACATTCAATATAAATGATTAATGCAGTTCGTATGTAAGATTTAATTTTTTACTTTTTCCATCCGACAATAAAATGCTTGATAATCAGACAAATTGAGCGTTCTTTTCGTAGTTATTTAATATGCTTATACATTTAGCTATAAAATTATTAACAAGCAAGGTCGATGATTTTTTTTAAATTTTGAAGTTGTCTTTTTAAATAAGAAATTCAAGCTACTAAGGTATCTACAATCCCTTTCATACATGATTTGCTGAAGAAATATTCTATTATTACTCAATATTATAATTACTAAATTATTATCAAATTAATAATCTGTGATTTTTTTCTTCTTATTAGCAGTTTGTTTAAAAATTTTTACATCCCAATACACTGTAAAAAATTCTGATAAAAATACGGTGCATCATCTCTTTTTTACCCTAAAATAATATACCGTAATGTTTACAAATAATGACGTAATTTTTATTTATTTAATAAGAGTAATTCAGTGATTTTACTCTAGTTATTACTGTACATGAGATGTATTTTCTCCATAACATGTTCAGGTAAAATAGATTATACGGTAAAAAAACCGGCATCCTGAGTGCTGGTACTTTTCACCGTAATTTGATCCGGAATATTTTTGTAGGGTATTTTATTGTAAGTAATTTGATACACTAAATTTCACACAATATATATTTTGTTAACTGTTTTGCTAAAAAATACATTATTGTTTGTTAAATTGGTGCTCCTTTCAGTTTAATATAATTAAAATAAATTTTTTAACGAAAGATTATGTAACGCTTTCAATTTTAAATATTTGTGACTTGTATGCATTTGTGTAATGTCTAGAAATATCTAGTCCTGTTTAAATAATTAAAATTTAATTTGATGCTTCCCAGAGAAAAATTGATAAGCGATGTGGTATATTAAATTATACTAAAAATAATTTTAATATTCGGGAACGTTTTAGGAACATTTTTAGTTTTTTAATAAACATTTACATTATTCACGTTATAATTAAGGGCTAAACAAGTGCGATGCTTTTTTCTTAATTCTCTCAGAAAATTTGCTTTAAATAAATATTTTGCACTGTGTTCTTTATAATCCCTCGAGAATTCGTGTTGTATAAAACTATTCAAATAAGAACATATTTTATTTTAATGAAATGACTTCAAAACTATATGTTGATTATTATAAATTACTTAGTTACCTACGTTATTATATGTACATTACATTTAAATTTTGGATAGAAAATTTTAAAAATTAGAACAAATTCATAAATTATGCATTTACAATACCCGAATTCTTCTAAAAATGGTTTTTCTTTTAACCTAGAGAATAAAGGTTATTAAATTTTGATGTTATCTTTGAAGTATAGGCTTGTAAAAATATTGCCATATAAATGTTTTTTTAAAATTATGGTTTTAAACAATTACTAATTTTATTTCGTTAAGAATTATGATCTGACTAACATATATTCTACGCTTATAATCATAAATAATTAATTTTAAATTATAGTTGATCCTAATAAGAATTTTTCTGCTTTTTTATGTTAATTATGAATGGAGTTTTTATAATGTTGTTAAATTCTTCAATCAGCAAATGTAAATGAAAAAAAACTTTGTATTCTCAGCAGTTTTATCACAACGATAGTCTTCTCTAGATTGTAAATAAAAAAAAATGGAACAAGTCATGCATTTTAAGACCCATAGTTTTACGATGAAATAACACGAGTTAAAGTAGCTTTTTTTTGTTTATCTATTCAAACATATATAACATTTTAAATAAACTGTCTTTAAATTTTTAATTTTTTTATATGCGCACAATGGTTTATGATCAAAGATTTCTGTGGAAGAATATGCTAAGTAATAATAAATAATTAATAATGATAATAAATATAATAAATATAATATAGTGATGATAATATAGTATATATATAGCAATATAGTAACAGTAATAAATAGTAATAATATAATAATAAATAATTACGTTATTTAGAAACGTCAGGAAATTATTATTAACTTAGTCTTTTTCATAAACCATCGAAATAATTTAAAATTTTGACTAAATAAATTATGCTAAGTAAGTTTCAGATAATTATAACACTGTAAAAAATAGATACACAAATTTTAAGAAATTATACTTATTATTGACGGAACTCTTTCGTAGGAAAAGTTTCAAATAAACATTTAATCAAATTGCGGAAATTACTATCTTCAACAGTTACGGATGAAAGCAGTCTAGATGCCAATTTCTAGATACTAATTCTTCTATAGATGCTAGATGCCAATTTCTAGATGCCAATTTCTTCAAAATCCTTACCAACTTATAGATTAACACAATAAATTAAGAAATAAACTATTAAATAATACGAGATAATAAGAGTGCGCTTGACTAAGTACTCAATTATCGCTAGGAATCAAACCCGTGACTTCTGTTTGATTAGTGAGTAAAATAGCACTTATACCATCAAATTACACAGTGGAAGCAGTTTTAAAATCAGATAAACATATTTGATTACTAATCGCGATATCATAGTGGGTGAAAAGAAAGCTACCAAGTCCTTCTACTGGCTTTAATGTTAGCCACTTTTCCCTTAACTTTATAGTATATTATACAGCTCATTGATATGATATTGCTGTAAAGTCGGAATCAAGAGATATATTTCCCTGAGAAAATCAGTTCTCTGATCTGAAAAGTCGAAGCATTTCCAAAACGGGATCAAAAAGTTACGTAATATAAGTTACGTTACGTAGAGAAGAATTTGAAAACTGTCTTTTTGAGAAAAGTTACGTGATTTGGTATCAAAATATTTACTGTATAGCTCATTGATACGATATTGCTATATAGTCAGAATCAAGAGATATATTTCTTTGAGGAAATCAGTTCTCTGATCTGAAAAGTCGAAGCTTTTTCAAAGTGGAATAAAAAAGTTACGTAATATAATTTACGTTACGTAGAGAAACATTTGAGAACTGGCTTTTTGACAAAAGTCACGGGATTTTGTAACAAAATATTTATAGTAAGGCTCATTGATATGATATTGATATATAGTCAGAATCAAGAGATATATTTCTTTGAGGAAATCAGTTCTCTGATCTGAAAAGTCGAAGCTTTTTCAAAGTGGAATAAAAAAGTTAAGTAATATAATTTACGTTACGTAGAGAAACATTTGAGAACTGGCTTTTTGACAAAAGTCACGGGATTTTGTAACAAAATATTTATAGTAAGGCTCATTGATATGATATTGATATATAGTCAGAATCAAGAGATATATTTCTTTGAGGAAATCAGTTCTCTGATCTGAAAAGTCGAAGCTTTTTCAAAGCGGAATAAAAAAGTTACGTAATATAATTTACGTTACGTAGAGAAACATTTGAGAACTGGCTTTTTGACAAAAGTCACGGGATTTTGTAACAAAATATTTATAGTAAGGCTCATTGATATGATATTGCTATATAGTCAGAATCAAGAGATATATTTCTTTGAGGAAATCAGTTCTCTGATCTGAAAAGTCGAAGCTTTTTCAAAGCGGAATAAAAAAGTTACGTAATATAATTTACGTTACGTAGAGAAACATTTGAGAACTGGCTTTTTGATAAAAGTCACGGGATTTTGTAACAAAATATTTATAGTAAGGCTCATTGATATGATATTGATATATAGTCAGAATCAAGTGATATATTTCTTTGAGGAAATCAGTTCTCTGATCTGATCTCGAAGCTTTTTCAAAGCGGAATAAAAAAGTTACGTAATATAATTTACGTTACGTAGAGAAACATTTGAGAACTGGCTTTTTGACAAAAGTCACGGGATTTTGTAACAAAATATTCATAGTAAGGCTCATTGATATGATATTGATATATAGTCAGAATCAAGAGATATATTTCCCTGATGGAATTAGTTTTCTGATCTGAGAAGTCGAAGCATTTTCAAAACGGGATCAAAATGTTACGTAATTTCTTTTAAACTAAACTCTGCAATTGTATATTTTCTAATGACAACAATAATCAAAATAGCAATAAAATAATGTGATTATTTTAAAAACCTTTTGTCTTATGGCAACATGAATGTTTGGTTTAATAGTGTTAATTTATTTGCATAATTTTTTATTTGCACTACATTTTACATATCGTTAGAGCAGGACATTATGCAGCTTTTCGCACGTTTGGTAACGTTACAGTGGTTAAAAACTGTAAAAATTATTCATGAAGAAATATTTTAAAATATTTACCTGCACGACTAGCTTATATTGCAGAGCATTTTATCTTCCTAAGCTGAAAATTTTCTTCCTCAGATATTTAAAAATTTTTTCTAACATCGATAAATAGGTTATTATTGGCTGATGTGTATAAGTTCCTCATTTTCTTATTTTTTTCTTAGCTCTGTTACCTGCATAAACAAAACGCAAACGAGAAAATAAATTAATATGCAGATGAAAAAAGTAATACACAAGAATTATGTTTCAAAAGATATAAGTAGAAGGTGACAATAAATGAATAACTGTAATAAACTATTATATAAAAATAAAAATAATAGTATTTTTAACATTATTGAACTAAAATATGCCAGAAATATTCGGTTTGTTCCACGACACGGAACTTTTGGATCCCGCCACAAACTGTTCTGACGATGCTGTTCGAAAACAAACTAAGTTTAACCGGAATTCATCTTAAGAGAAGAGTGGAGATATTCCTTCATTTTTTTTATAAGTAAAAGATTTTCAATCCGTAGAATTCAATTATTTTGAAAACAAACTATTCATTATGGTGTTAACTTTTTCCCAACACTGCACCAACAATATTTTTTTTCTTCCCTTTTTCATCAAAACGAAAATTCGTATGAAATATGCATTAAGAATTTTATTTGTGTATTTAAAGTAGAATGATTAAGCCTCATTCAGTAGGAAAGTATCGAAAGTTTGTAAAATTCATGAATTGTATTTTGTATTTGTCAAGAATTTAACTTTTTTATCGCAGTTTAAGTTTTGGAAGGGAATCATCAATATATTGACAAAGAAATATTATTAAATAAGAAATAATTACTTCACCTGAAAATTATGAATTGAATCAATAGCAAAATTAACAGCTGAACGATTAACCGTTAAACAATACATTTTCCAAAATCTTCGTGTCGTGGAACTGATCCAATTATGATGTCCGATTGTTCAACACGTGACGGGGAAATTGCGATTTGTATAAAATATTCTCAAATATATTTTCTGAGTATCAAAAAATATTTATCACAGCTTCGGGAATTTACCCCACGTAGAATTGTTTTTGTATTCGAGGTTTTACCTTGTTTAGAAAACTTAATGTTTGATTGATTTTTTTGTGGATCTGTTTATTTAATGGATTTACTGGGTTCAATATTTAAAAAAAGCTCTATGGATTTGTTTCCCTTATAGTTTTATCGGTTTTATAGAATTTTATCTTTCACGTTACTGTACAATGCAGAAAAAATGGAACACCCTAACTAATACTTTTCGTTAACGATTTTCGCTAAGACTAAGTCTAAATAGTTCACGGGGTGATCTCAAATATGGTAATTAATTTGTTCAGACAATATATTAAAAAACAAAATAAGAAGTAAGAACGTGTTTTCTATTGAAAGGGATGGCAGCTACAATCTGAAAAATATGGCCCAAATAGTTTGATCAAGAGACCGATTGAAAATTTAGATTTCTTAATGTTAATTTTACTTTTTCTGTATTTTGCCGAATCTCAAGAATGTTTCAAGTTAATTGAAATTTTTTGCTCACAATTATAAAATTTGTTTATCTAGAGAAAATTTCCTGCAAAAGATAGTTTTTATTATTTTATTCTTTTTTTAATATTTTATTTAAAAATTGTCAAAATTTTTTTGATTGTAAGGTATGCAAATTTTCGCCCCATTTTTAAGAATGTGATTTCATATGACGAAAAATTGTTTTGAATTTAATCTGTCGACTAGTTCTTGAGAAATTGAAATTTAAAAAAAAACGACTTCTTTTAAATTTAATTTTTCTTGGTCCATTCGACTTATTTCTTTCAAGTTTTGTATTTTGCATTATTAAAATGATATAAAAATTTGCATGCCTTACAATTCCAATTTTTTTCGACAATTATTAAATAAAATAAAACTAATAATTATAAATTATTTTGTGCGTGGACTTATCTTTATATAAATGAATTTTAAAACAGCATATAAAAAGTTTTCATTACATTAGATTATGTTTTCAAAAAAATTTGTTTAAACTCATGTTTAAGCTTTAGGAACTTAAAACGGACTTAAAATACAAACTACAATCAATACACAGTGTTTCATAGTATAATGTTTCAGAAGGAACTTGAGCCTTTTGTGCTATAGTCGCTATACTTTATTTTATTCAAGCTTAGAACACTGCAAAAAATCTCAGAAATTAATTTTGACTCGGCAAAATTGTTTACAAAAATCTCAGGAAACTTCATTTAATAACATGCTTCCGTTCAATTGAGAAAGATTTCTCACGCATTCACGCCGATTTAGTTTCAGAGTGTAATGGGGCCTGTAAACTCTCGACTGTTAATTGTAACACAGAAGCGACCACGCTTTTAACCGTGACCCTAATACAACTTTCCCGACTAGCACTCAAACCTTGGTGATCTTAATACAGCTCTCCCAGCCTCTTTCAAAACAGCAATGAATCAACTAGTGGTATCCATTCATTGAATTCTAACACATATAAAATTCTGGTGGCGGAGTAAAGTAGCGTACCTACCACTACAACTATTAAATTCCAATTCATTAGTATATAAGACATGTTAACTATCCTGAGATGGCAACTGATAGATGACGGCTGACATTGTTGGTGGCCTAGACCCACAAGAGATTTCCAAAATATTAAGAAACGTTTTTGAAAACTACATGCACCGTAGATGCACCATATATTCAGTAATATTTCGGAATTTTTTCTTCCTTACAGTGCATAATCGCGTCAAAGTAAAAACCCCTGAATCTTTCTCCTAATTATGAATTTCCTCTTTTAGTTTTAGAATTATGTTCCTTTACACTGCAGAGACTTTTACATTATAACATTCAATATAAATGATTAATGCAGTTCGTATGTAAGATTTAATTTTTTACTTTTTCCATTTCGATTTGTTATAAAGTAAGTAAATAAATATATATTTAAACTAAATTTGATCTAAATTAAATGTATTTTATGCCATGCTCTTGGAAATGTTACATAATCCAACTATGTCGCATGATTGTGTATCAATAATATACCTCTTCTGTAAGTAGTGGAACAAATGAGACTCTCTATTAATCGAACCCGTATTCACTTTAAAGGTAACTTTTAAATTCAAAATTTGTTTCGCATATTCATACCCTCCAACTGATACGGAATTTCCGTAGTTTCAGAAATCTTCTTTTCAGACGGTAGCGAAATTAATGTCTTAATATTTAAAAAAAATTAATTTTAGCGTAACTTGTCCACCATTACTTATAAAAGTGCAGGCCATAATGGCTAGATTCTTAAGTTCTGATAAAAGTTTTATGAGAGATCCATTTGCTTTAAAAATTTCTACTTTGGTTCGCTACCACTAGAAAGAATTATTTTCAAAATCCTCATAAGTTGGAGGGTATGCGCATATTGTCAAAATTAATCTTATATCAGACAGTACTCAAATAAAACTTAAATCGATATTACATTTACTATTTAAAACCATCAAATACAACAGTTTTACAAACTATTCTTACAAGGAGAACTGTATCATAGGTCATAACCCATCGGAAGTCATGCTCTTGAAAATGTTACGTAATCCGAATATGTAGCACGATTATGTATCGATAATCTACTTCTCCAGCAAGTAGTGGAAGAAATGGGACTCTATTAATCGAACCCGTATCCACTTTAAAGGTAACTTTTAAATTAAAAATTTGTTTCGTATATTGTCAAAATTAATCTTATATCAGACAGTACTCAAATAAAAACTCAAATCGATATTACATTTACTATTTAAAACCACCAAGCACAACAGTTTTATAAACTATTCTTACAAGGAGAACTATATCATAGGTCATAACCCATCGGAAGCCATGCTCTTGGAAATGTTACATAATCCAAATATGTAGCACGATTATGTATCGATAATATACTTCTCCTGCAAGTAGTAGAACAAATGGGACTCTCTAATATTAGAGCACGTGTCCTCATAACTCTATTCTTAAGGAGATCCTTACGGCAGATCTTTCGAGCAGATGGCTCTTCAGCATCTTCTTGAAAAGTGAGATTGATGATGAGGAACAAGAGGAGTATATTAGAAGAGAAATCCTTTAGCGGAAACGGGAGCTTCTTAGAAGGAAGCATCCCCAAAGAAGAAGTGATGATGCCATGGCGTGCGAATGAGGAGTATTTGAAATATAAAGTAATTTATGATTTATGAAATGAAGGTAGGATAAATGCTTCGGGAATGCTTCGGAAAAATTTAATGAATTGCTTTATTTTTAACAGCTATTCAGTTTTGTTGGCTTAAAATTAAAGTTCGTAAGATTTGTTTGATGCGTGTTTGGCGAAGTATTAGAAAATCATTTGATTTATAAGAAGCTGTAATGCATTTTGCAAGAATTTATCTGTTGTGTGAATTTCATTAAAAACGGTATATAATTTTATTTTTAATTTTCAATTAAATATGTATTTTCTTTCAAACAACTGTTGTGAAAAAAAAAAACTGAGTATATAGTTATGGTAAATATTTTTTTGTTGGATGCAAAATTTTTATGCTGTATTTATAAAAATCAGGACTTAATTTTAACTAGATTTATGAATATATGAGCAACATTCTATTTTGGTTCTTGTTGAATTGCGTAGAATGAGTGATTTACTTTTAAATGGTCAGTGTACAGTTACGTGAAGAACAAGTTTTGATAATTATATAAGTAACTGAAATTGTGAAAGTAACGAACACCAACTAAAACACTGTTTGAAATAATTTGAATTTGGATTATTATAATTCGCATAAGACAAAATTTAAATATTTTACTGCATAACATTGCATCTATATTTGCCTAAGCTCTATGATAAGTGTAAAAACATTAATTTATAAAATCCTTAACACTTAATTTGATTCTAAAAGTCAGTTGGAGATTATAACGCCACTTTTAGAATTAAAGTGCAGTTGGGGAAAAAACTGTACTGTAGATATTGATTGATAGTGTTTTTATTACTTAATAAATTTCTAACAGCAATGAGAATATTAATAGGGTTGCGTTTTCAAAAGGAACTATCGGAAATACGCTCCTTTTCTATGCAGATTTTTCTGCCGCATTGGAAGTTTTACACTCATACAAAGGGCTTCACTTTGTGAAAATCAAGAAATTTTAAAGAATTAAAGAAAAAAATCGATTTCTCAAGCGTGGAATATTCATCTTTCTTTTTAATCATTCCATTAATCAAAAACTTCAAACCTATATGAAAAAATCGTTGCAAAAATGCAAGCGGAATTAATTTGGTTTATAGAACTTTTAAATAGTTCTAACAGTCTAACAGATTTCAAGCACTGAAAACATGCTCCACATTAGGAAAGAATGTCTCTTAAAGCACATGGTAAAATAGGCAATGCTACGGGTGCTGTAGGAAATTGTAAATTCGCGGTAAAAGTTATTTTCCTGCAGAGATGGAACAGAAGTCTAACTAAAGAATTAACCCTAATAAACACAAAACCGTATTAAGGAATATTGTTAATATTTATTACATGAAAGAGCAGTATTCGAAAATTCTCTGCATGATATATAGTTTTTTTTCACCCATATTTTATCTTTTTTAAATATCTTCGTTCTAATGTCCCATTATTAATCCCTTCTATTACAATTATTTTATTTCTATTTAGTGGTAATATTGCTTCGTGCTTTATCTGGACTAGTATTCCACGTTTTTAATCCTGGCAATGGACTAAACAGTCAATAGTTGTGGAGTGTAAGTTTCGAGAAAGAGGTACTAGTTCAGAGTCCTTTCTTGCTGACTGACCAAGGTTACTAAGTTACGTGACCAAGGTGACTAAGTTACGGGACCGAGGTGACTAAGTTACGTGACCGAGGTGACTAAGTTACGTGATATTATTACCATGATTTTTAAAAGATATAGAAAGAGCAATACCTTTACTTTCCTACTTGTAACGAAAGTAAAAGTAAATAGTATGTATTTTCACTTGTACTTCGTTACTTTTTAAATTTAGTACTTTTACTTGTTTTTTCGTTACTTTTTTGGAGAAAGAGTAGAAGTATTTGTAACGAGAAATCGTTACTTTTTTCTGAACTATTTAAAAAATTTTCCTTTAAAAAAAAATTATTTTTTCCCGAAATTAATTTCTTTTAATTTACAAATTTAATGTATTATATATTCTTAAACAGTTGACTTCTTTTTCCAAACACTTTTAAGGATTGCAATTTCCTTCAAAAGAGAGGGTGGCTGTGGGAGGGAATGTGAAACCCCTTCTTTCCGGGAAAGTTAGGAATTTGGGTGAGAAACCGGAACCGGAAGTTGCAAAAGTCATATGGTTTCCCCCAGCTCAGTGCCCAGATGTCTGAAGATTTCTCTTTATAAATACTTGTCTAAACTCAGATCAATCAGGTTTGTAAATCTCTTTGAAATTTTTTTTTTCCGAATATGTAGAATAGATTTCACCCTTATCGTGAATTGGCGTGAAAGTAGAAAAACATACATTCCTCCACAAAAGATGCCATCCTGGGTGAGGATTCCTAAGAGCTGTAATAAATACTAAAATAAAGGAGACGCCTCTGCTTTGATTGACAACTAATTTAAATGAATCTAATTATTTAAGATTGAATGCCCCCTTTGTTCTGAAAAATAGAAACAGATGAAAGATGATCATTTAAAGATGTCTGTAGTTTCTGTCATTACATTTTGAAGAAAAAAAAATGGATACTTATTTTTTATTTGATCATGAAAAGCAACAATCTCTGTAAGTAATCATTTTCTAAATATTTAAATAAATGCGTTAAGTCACATCCGGTTTGTTTACATCTGTCAGACTTGCTGAAATTTGCTATTACTAAATATGATATGGCAGCCATGGAAGGATTAAAAGCATGAATGCTGAATCATTGCTGAATTGCATCAATGCTGAATGCTTTTTCTTATTTGAAGTCTCCATCGGAAAAAATTTCTGAGGGTATTCTCGGTTACTAGTACATAATAAATGTTGGGGTTTTAGTCATAAATTTGACTTAAGAATTGTATCAGTTCAAGCAGTTGCCTTCATAAAAAATCGTTTTTAAATATAGGCATTGATAAATCAAAAATAAGCATTGCAATTAAATATTGTCGTTGTTTATCGTATTGTTATTGAAATTAAATACGCAACTATGAAAACAACAAATGTTAAAATTTCAAATGTTTCAATTCAAGAATCGATAATATTTCTTGAGAAAATCTTATAAAGTAGTTAAGTGTTTATTACAAGTCTTTGGTCCTGCTAATAGAGCTCTAAATAAAAAGTTATTTTCGTTCCATTCATAATAAATAAATTTCTAACTTTATCACTAATATTTATTTTGTTTGAAAATAGAAGAGAAAGTGCATAATCAAACTTTGACATTGGTCACCCTTACATTAAGTCACTGAAATCCTCTTCAAAATCTGTTTATCTTATATCTTAAAGTCGTATATTCAAAATTTAATTTCTCGAGAACTGCTCAACCATTTACGCTCGAATTTCGTATTTTTTTCACTTGAAATTGAATACTTTAAAGTGATGTAAGAATTTTTTATGCTTCGTAAATAAAAACTTATTAGATTATTACTTAATAAAGTAATAAATATTTAATAAAAATTATTATTTGCATGGAATTATCTTCGGATAATTAAATTTTATAACTGTGAGCAAAACTTTCGCTTAACTAGTTCTCGAGGTGTTTATAAAAGCTCAGAAATCTTATTAAGAGGTCCAAACTTTTTATAGCTCTCTTGCTTAACTCTTGGGATGTTATTTTTTAGATTATTGCTACCTTATATTTTGAATTTTAGTCCAGCACTCTTTAATGCACTTTACCTTGCGAAAAGCCGAGCTCCTATGTCTGGTTAAATATTTTTCTTTAACGTTTTTGAAAAATGCTAGTTGTAAATGGTTAAAAATCGCATAGTTTTGTATTAATGGTTTCATAACCATACTATTTGTAAATGGTTACAAAACAATAACGATAAAAAATGTTCTTTACCGTAAACTTTAAGGTTGATCGGATGGACAGACACCTGCCAGTTATTTTACCATAATTTTAGATTGAAAATGCTAACAGTGTACAGTTTATAATAAATTCAATAAAATTTAAGGTTGGTATGCTAATCGTATCGGCAACTGTGTGCAAAAAGTTCACTAGCATATACTCAGTTTTAAATTAATGAATATTTTAAACCTTTCTGAAATGTTTATAGTTCCATTAAATATTTCAATAGTAACGAAGATACGTTTCCGAAGCGTTAATGAAAATTTTTTAATAATGAAAGAGTTGTTTGATAATGAAGAGAAAATGCAAGAACTTTAAATAAAAATAGGTACATTTGGGGGAAGAACATAACAGAACTTTAGCAAGGTATAAAATGCTCAGCAAAAGTATTTGATGAGTTAAAAAGAAAATTTCTTATTTAAGTAACTAAAGAATGAATAAAAAATTATTTCAACGGACTTTTTTTAAAAAAAAAGTTTTCCAGATTTAATTTTGCTGTAGAAAATTAAATGAAAGTGATTTTACTTGTATTAATTACTCTAATTGATTTATTTTATTTATAAGCTTCATTTACAGAAAGAATTCTTTTTCTTTGATTGAATTTCAAAGAAAGCTTTAATTATAGTAATTAAGATATACATTCTGAAACTTGAAACCAACGCTATCGCCAGAGAATTAGCTTTGTCTAATT
Source organism: Parasteatoda tepidariorum (assembly GCF_982258835.1). NCBI lineage: Eukaryota > Metazoa > Arthropoda > Arachnida > Araneae > Theridiidae > Parasteatoda > Parasteatoda tepidariorum. Next base: position 48,659,796 of record NC_141760.1, on the reverse strand, counting down.
ACCCAGTTTTTAATCTGTAAAGTATAATTCCAACGAGTAACAATTAATTTATTTGAGTTTAATTGATTTATCGTTTCTTTCAGAAAAACACGAAGTTTAAATTTCCCAGATGAGATTTAAAATTCTACAAAGAAGTTTTTTTCCCCTTGCTTTTTCTATTTTTATTAGTTTAACCCGCATAAAAATGCTTTGCGATCGCTAATAAAATTATACTTAGATAACCATTATTACATGCTTATGATAATATAGATTGTATGTAATACTTATATTTTAGATTATAAACTTTTCTTTCTTTTCCAATTACCACGTTCCAATTCCAGTAAATTAAATTATTCGGCAAAATATAAAAAAAGCCACAACTTAATGCAGAAAATGCTTCGTCTTGAAATGTCGCATCAAGATGTTTCTGAGAACTGTGGGATGTCGTTGTATTTAATTATCGTATTATTCATGAAAATCTGTTTTATAATAGTAGCAAAATTACTGTGAATAAATCAGCTTACTCGCTTGTTAAAGCTCTTATTGTATGCGATTTAAGGAAAGTATGATGCTTATCCAAAAAATTGAGTTTTTAATAAAACAATTGGGTTAGTTTTGTAAAGGATTTTATTTTCAATAGTTGGTCGATATTCATTCTCGTTTATTCTGAAGTTATACAGATTCTTGAGGTCTAAAAAGTGCTGAAAATTTTGGAGTTGAGGAACTATATAAAATATTGCTGTTTTTGACGAGCTATAAAATCATGACTTTTATCAGTTTTCAAACAAAGTAGAAAGGATTTGTATAAAAATGATGGTAAATTACATTAAAGTATATTAGGTTTATCATTCAAATAAGTCCATTATTCATTGTAGAAAATGAATTTTTAAATATCAGGAATCTTCGTTTTTGACGAAACCGCTTCTGGTATATGCTCTGAGAAAATATGTATATATTTGACGAAATATTATCAAAATTCTTCAAGGAAACGAATTTCGTCAAAATTAAAAAAAATATTATTTCATCATTCTATTTTTTTCAAAAAAGCTTGAAGTGCTTAATGTTTATGAATTTCCTACTTATCATTTTATCATGGATATCATAAGGTGAAACATACCTTAGTCACCACAACAACACCAGAAAAGCATACAGAATAAAAGGATAAATTACATCCATGCCCGAAGCGGGATCTAGCTGGTACGTTATAGGCTTGTTTCGTTTATTAATCTTCGATCGTCTAGTCTTTCTCTAGTTTCGTCACCCGCAAAAATCACCCGCAATGCACTGAGATGAGGTTTCGAGCTGAAGAAACATTTTCATCATGCAATTGAGATTTCGTATTTCGTCACAAATCAAGTGATTTCGTGACGAAATGATTCTCAAAATTAACGAAATACAGCTTGAGGATTGCTGAACTGTCAAAAGTGAGAGTTTTATTTCTGAGAGTTTAAGAAGGCTAAATTGGCCCGACACTGACATCGCTTTACTATTGATGTGCACTTCTTTTATCAATTTTTACCTCGATTATCTTTTACGCCTTTACACTTCATGTTATGTACTTATCAGTTTAACAATTTTGATCAGCTTTTTTATATATTTCAAGTATAAAAAGACATTTTCATTTCATTTACATCATTTTCTACATCTTACACAAAAAAGTCCGAGATTCAGCATTATTCGAGCAAATCAATGTGTTAACAAATTATTCTGTTATATCAAGGAAGTCTGAAATATGAAATCATTACAGGGCTATATCATTTATAATTTTGGAATTGGGTATTCCACGTGTATTTTAAAATCATTTTGCGTGATTGCTGAATTTTTTCTTTATATTTATTAACTTTATTTTGAATTTTTCCTATGTATTACTAGTTGTAAAATGTCCAAACTTAAAGAATATACTTAATAAACATACATGTATTGACACGTATGTTTATTAAGTATGGTTAATATGCAAAAATTATCGCAATGAGATTTATTTAGATATCTTGCTGAGTTTATTACAAAAAAATCACATATTTTATATTTATTTTTGATAATATTTGATTCCTTAATTAAAAAATGAGGTTTTTAAAACATTTATTGATGTGTATACTATGTAGTATGACGCTTTTATACGAATTCGTTCAATAAAAGAATATGAAATTACATGAAATAGGAAAATGCCTAAAAATATTTTGTTTTCAAAAATACATAAGCGTTTTTTTTTCAGAATGCTCTATTACAACTTATTAAAAATACTTTTTTCAAGAACAAATTGATTCAAAAATAATTTGTTTTAATTTAATTTTGCGCCAACTGGCCTGTGTAGGGGGCTGGGAACTGTCCTTGCATCAGAAAGGTTCTGGGTTCGAATCCCGGGCAAGGCATGCATGTTCTTTCCTTCTCTGTCCTATCTATCCTTACTGTGGGAGCGACTTTGGCCCACCTAATATGGTGCCCTGTAAGAGAGGTCAACAAAAATTGCCCTGTAGATGCCTGAATTGACGGATGTTAACACAGGCGGGCATTAGAAAAAAAATTTAATTTTGCTCAACAATTAATGTGATTAATAGCTCAATTATTCTTGAATCCAAATTTCATCAAGATAATTCGATGAAAATAATCTTGAGCTGTTAAATTATTCAGATTAAATTTAGATTTGATGCTAACCCTCCTAATCCATCCCTTAATCAACGATAATTTAATCTTGGATTCTGATATAGAACCTCCGATTTAAGATATCGGATTAATAGTCATGATACCAAGGTCATTTATAATGTACAATTTCAAGAGACAATCCCTGCTTCGTACCTCTCGAATTGAAAGCATTCTCTAGAGTCAGGGAACGCTCAGTAAATGCAAATTCAGCCACTGTCTTCTGTATAACCCAGTCTATATGGCAATCAGCTCAATGATCATGATAACAATGCCTCATTTCTGAAGCAGGCTGAATATTTACGAGGCAAGACCTTCATTGATTTCTGAATGCAAAGATCACTTATATTAAGTTCTGATTCCTGAATCAACTGGAAATAGCTTATAGAGAATGCATAAGAATTCCATTATTCCATATATATATATATATATATATATATATATATATATATATATATATATATATATATATATATATATATATATATATATATATATATATATATATATATATATATATATATATATATATATATATATATATATATATATATGTATATATATATATATATATATATATATATATATATATATATATATATATATATATATATATATATATATATATATATATATATATATATATATATATATATATATATATATATATATATATATATATATATATATATATATATACATATATATATATATATATATATATATATATATATATATATATATATATATATATATATATATATATATATATATATATATATATATATATATATATATATATATATATATATACGTTCTTAAATTAAAAACAATCTGCATTTTTCGGAATTTTGAATAGAGTTGCAGAGATGTAGAATTTTTAAAAGATTGTTTGCAGCTTTTAAAAGCGATTTTGTTCTTTTTTTCGATGTTCAGAGGTGTGATTTCTTGTTCTGAACGCACTTTTATAAATTTTGGAGTATTTTTAGTCAATAATATTCCTTAAATTTGCTTCAATCTAAGCATGATTGGAAGCTGAACCATGTTTACAACTTTAGCTTGCTTCTACGAAATTATCATGCAGATTGTTAAGAAATATGGCGTAATTAACTTGTTATTGAAATTGAAATATTTGGGACCTCTTCATGGTTTAAGGTACCTATATAATGGCTCCCGACAAAGTTACAAATTTCATAATTTTAAGGTACGACTAAAAATTTGGATAAGTTGTTGATCAATATTATCATTTAAATTTGCTGAATTTTAATGTGATTCTAAGTTGAGCCATATTGATGTAATTTTAAAAACTTGATTACCCCATACTATCATTCATTTTAGTTGAGCAGATAAAATGGATAAATTTAACACCTCTTTAAAGTTGAAGCAAATTGGTATCATTTTATAGTTTATACCGACACACGGATATAGTGCACCGATAGTTAATACCGATATACAGTACAACGATATAATAGTTCACATTGAATACATTTTTCCAAAAGAATAATCGCAATGGTTTTTGATACTTGTGAATATACTATAAGCGCTGATTTTAGTTTTATCAAAGGAAACTGTTTCTTAAAACTGAACTGTCAATTTTGCACTTAATTCCGTTCATCTTTGTTAAGTGTCTTTTTATTCGTACACTGAGAAAAAAAGGTGTGGTCAAAATTACTAGAATATAATAAAATTTGCCTTACTACTGGCTGTATGGGAACACAAAAAATCTCTGTAATTTTTTTCTAAGCACTTTGGTCGTAGTTTGTAATAAGTTTTATAATAAGTTATAAAATTTGGAAATTTTATCCTGATACCTTAGAGTGTGCTATAAAAACCGAGATATTCGGCTAGATTTACTTTTCAGCTTTGTATTTTTTACTAAATGTGTTGTAGTAAAAACTTTTATCTTGAAAATTAAAACATTTTTGCTTTAAAAATTAACTTTCTAGAAAATTTGCGTAATACTTTTTTTAATGAACCAAATAATCTTTACAGAAAAATTCTTTATTTCAATTTAATATTCAGAGATTTTAATTGCCTACAATTTCTTTTAACATTTTGTGAAACGAAAATTATTCTAAATAACATTTGAAACGGAAAGTTTCTTTACAGATTTAATTGTAGTAAAATTTTTTTTAGACATAAATTTAAAAAAACGATTGCCAAAAATTTCTTTTTTGAAGAATTATTTTATTTTTTATTTAATGAATAATAACAGTAAATAGAACATGACATATCGTTTCCCTATAATCTGACTAAATCTATACTGCGATATTCAGAAATTGATTAATAATGCAGCATTAGACGCAGTCAATGAAATGATGTAGACATACGTTATCTGACATTTTCGTTTACTGCTCTTAATTTCTAATATAAAGAGGGTAAATATCCATGAAAAATCATCATATAAAGTAGATGTTGCTGTGATTGATGAACAGGAATGCACTTTCCTCAAGAATTGATTTATATGAAGGTCAGGTACACAGCTTGATAAAATATCTTCTAAATGATGGCGAAAAACTTTTTCATTTGAGTCTTTTTTCCCAATGTCTTATGTTACATAAAATAATGTGTTTTAGAACATAAAAAATTAATTTATAAAGTTTTTAGCTCACTTTCATTTATGAGAGGTTAGAATATTAAAATTGAAATTTTGGCCACTTTCCGTCTAGCTAGAGTATTCACATGTAAGAAAAGTTCTGCGTCTAATGACAATGCAAGCTTCAATTATTTTTAAAAGCTGTTTATTGTAATACTATAGCCAAAAGAATAATCATCAATCATAACTCGTACTGATTTTTTGACTAGCTAAAGCCTTAAAACTTTAACTGAAGCTATGTGCTGAATAAAATTGCAAGTTTCAACTGTTTTCTGATTTTTAAAAAAATGTTTCATTGCTATTTTATCATCTTCAAAATTTAAAAAATCTTCCGACTAACTAGAGTGCACATATTTTAATTGGAGCTCTGTGCTTTTAGCGAAATCGGTTGAATAGTCCTTGAGAAATCAAATTTTAAAAATACGACTTTTCATAATTTTCTTCTCTTAATTTCAAAAGGTTTAAATTTTCTTGTATCACTCTATTATATGCAACATGTTATCACTTGCTAGAAACACACGGAGGAAAAAAGTCAGTTAACCGTATGATATTTTTGATTAAAAAAAAGCAAAATTCTTATTGATAAAACCAAAATATACGGTATTTAAACAATCATTTGGTGATGTTCCCGTTCACTTGGATTTACTGGAAATTCTAGTTTTAAAAATTTTAGTTCGTATTGCTACTCATTAAGAAAAATTGCACAACTAAATAGTAAGTTTAACTAAATAAATGTTTCAATGTCATGCTCTAAGTTATCTGATAAAATTACCGAATTATACCGCATTTACTAAACTGTATCACACATTATTAATCCATATTTTATTGTTAATTTTATACTGTTATTCATTATATGTTATAATTCATTATCAAAGCGATTCGGTAAAAATTACCAAACTTTTTGATGCTCCCATAAGCCAAGAAACATGGTAAATTTCACCATATTCTGATAGTTTTGACCATACTCTTCTCAGTGCATTACCTATATGAGAGAATTCATAGAGAGTTTAGCCTTAGAAATGTTATGTGCAATACTACAGATTGTGTATCGCAATAATAATTGAGGTGGAGCATTCCGTTACTAATCAGTTGTTGTTTAGGGCAGAAAATCATCTCACAGCGAATTCTCGTGAAACAGATTTTGGAGATGGCATTTCGCTGTGTTTCATTAAAGTTCATAAGTAAACTTATAAATGACGTTTTTTAACATATAAAACATAGTTATTATACAAGCTAAAGACAAATACTATTCATTGATTGAAATGTATTCTTTTCTTTAAACTAATTTAAAATTGTCAGCATCTTTTTAGTGTAAAGAAATTAGGAGAATCTAATTATAGTAAACTAAAATTGCGTATTCTTGGGTTTCCTTTTAGTGTCTAAATTAATTTCAATATATTTGTTTTACAAAAGACATTTCGTTTCAGCAAAAATATGATTGGTAGCTAAGGATTCAAATAAGTGTTTTCGTTTTAAGTGGTTTTAATGCGTAAAACTAGTTCTTTATTCTTTTTGTTAGTCTAATAAAGTCTAATAATTCAGTATAATTTAGTATTATTAAATTAGTCTAAAAAGTTTTTTAAATTAGTATAATTTAGTTTTATTAAATTAGTCTAAAAAGTCTTTTAAATTAGTATAATTTAGTTTTATTAAATTAATCTAAAAAGTCTTTTAAATTAGTCTAATAAAAATTTTGAATTAGTCTATTAAATTATTTTGATTTCGTTAAAAAATTTGTTTGTCTAATAAATATTCGTTTAATGCAAAACTACCGGAAAACAAGTTTATTTGGCTTATATAAAAATGACTTTACATCGGAAAGGGGTTCGAATCCCGGACAAGGTATGGATGTTCTTTCATTCTCTGTACTATCTGCTCTGTACATTTGTATTTATATTAAGATCTTGATTAATTCTGCTTGTACCAGTCGGAAAACGATTGAAGCAAACAGAGTGATCAGGAACAGCATCTGAGATTTAAATGTTCGACACTCTCAGAAATAGCTTCCACTTTAACCGTATTCAGCAATACTTGAGCTGTATTTCGCTAATTTTAGGAATCATTTCGTCGTTATTTGTGACAAAATGTAAGCTCTCACATGTATGATAAGAATGTTACGTCAACTGGAAACATCGCAGTGCATTGTGGGACATAGTCAATTAGAATGGCGAAACTATAATGAAGACTAGATGATTGAAAAACCGGACTTTATGATGGTCAAAGAGTCGGCTTTGCACCGGAAAGATACGGAGTTCGAATCCCGTTTCGGGTATGGCTTTGATTTATCTCTCCGTTCTATCGGTCCTTCTTGATTTGCTGGGATGAATTTGATTCACCTATATGGTGCCCACTGTAAAATGGTTATAAGAAAATTTCAATGCATTAGGCACTACTGTTTTTTAATGAATTCGTTTCCTCCAACTAACAATAGTTATTTCGTCACTTTAATGAAATTTTTGCTCGGAGCATATATTAGGAAACAGCTTCGTCAAAAGCGAAGAAAGTTTCGTGATATTTGAGTATCCGTTTCTTACAGAATAACTGGTCGGAAAACTGTCGGAAGTTGATAGCATAATTCCATCCTCTCACGCAAAGGAACGAAATAATAGTAAAATAAAAAGTTTTTTAAATAATAATGAAAGTTCAATTTTTCTAAATACTAATGTGCAGACTCTTTTGACACTCAATTGAGGTTTTTATGACAGTAAAAGTATCAAATTTAACGTTTTTATTTTACAGTCTCTAATATATGTTGTTTTGTCAGACAATTACTTAACGAAATGAGTTCTTTTTCTCAAGTAAAAGCTGAATAATCAAGTATTTGAGCTTTAATTATAAGAAAGACCAAATCGATTAAAGATTCGCGGTTCCATAAACCCATGAAAACTATGCCATAAATGATGAAATATCCGATTGAAAAGAGATAAGAAATTAATTAAATCTAGTTTCCGGTCAAATCAATCAAATTCAAATTCTCCAACAGGTATTCCCCAGACCGTATTGTCCAATCTTCCCTTGACAGGTCATTACTCAGACAAAGCCCAAACGTTTATAGAAGTCCTTAAGTTTATCAACGTCTAAATTCAGAAATTTTGAATAATTGATTAACTTTAATAAGATCCTCGACTTATCATTCCGAAGAAATATAAATTAGCACTAAGAACCTTCGATATTTCTCAAAGATTCAGATAGTTAAGGGAACATTACCATAAATTACAAAGTCCTACAGGGCTATCAAAACTAAGCTTCCAGAGCGAAGTCCACAACGATTATGATCATTGATCGAAGTCAAATTACGTTCTTTTATTACTTCAGGTGACAAAAATTGGATGAATAATTTTACCCCGGCAAAAATTAGATTTCAGATCTAAAATAAAAAGTAATGTCGTTTTGTTGGATAGAAGCATGGACTACAATCAAATTGTCCAATTACATATGTGCTCGAGAATTAAAAGCTTAAATAAAAGAGGATTTTAGTTTAGATTAAGTTAAATTATTACTTTGACCTTTCATTTACGATCTATTAAAATGCAGTTAAGAATAAAATCGATGTTAGTTCGCCTGATGTTATCAGCTTTTAAGAGTTAATAAAGTTTTAAATACGCATTAAAAAGCATCATTATTTATTTCAATAGCCATTGAGGTGTTGTTTCTAGGTGTTTTTAGCTAAAAGGATTGTAATTTTTTAATGTCTCTTTTATACTGGTATTTCACGTTGTTATATTTAGAATAATACAATTTTATTGAGTTTAAAAAATTATGTGCTGTAATAAATTATTTCGTTAAATGTAAAAATTAAAAAAATATATTTAAAGAGAATTAACTATTTATATTGCCTTGGGATTTATTTAACAAATCTTTCTAGCTTAAAGGATTGCAATATTCTATCTACTTTTTATATGATGGAATTTTATTTCAATAAAAAAGTTACTTATAGAATAATACGTTTTTTTCGTATAAAAATTTTACGTAATTTGATTTCTTTTTAAATCAGTTTGTTAAAAATAGGTACTAAGATCTATTCACAAAGAATTAGTTATTTTGATTGCCATGGGTTTTTTGTTTCATATCTTTTAAGCTAAAAGGATTGTAACATTCTATTTACTTTTTTTACATGCCGAAAGATTATTTTATGATATAAGTTACTTCTAGAATAATACGCTTTTTTGTTTAAAAGGATATGTTTCGTAATAAATTTTTTTGTTAAAAAAAGGTATTAAAACAATTCAATATTCGCCATGGGTTTTGCCATGGGATTTTTGCTTCATATCTTTTAAGCTAAAAGGATTGTAACATTCTATTTACTTTTTTTACATGCCGAAAGATTATTTTATGATATAAGTTACTTCTAGAATAATACGCTTTTTTGTTTAAAAGGATGTGTTTCGTAATAAATTTTTTTGTTAAAAATAGGTATTAAAACAATTCAATATTCGCCATGGGTTTTGCCATGGGATTTTTGTTTCATATCTTTTAAGCTAAAAGGATTGTAACATTCTATTTACTCTTTTTTACATGCCGAAACATTATTTTATGATATAAGTTACTTCTAGAATAATACACTTTTTCGTTTAAAAGGATATGTTTCGTAATAAATTTTTTTTGTTAAAAATAGGTATTAAAACAATTCAATATTCGTCATGGGTTTTGCTATGGGATTTTTGTTTCATATCTTTTAAGCTAAAAGGATTGTAACATTCTATTTACTTTTTTTACATGCCGAAAGATTATTTTATGATATAAGTTACTTCTAGAATAATACACTTTTTTGTTTAAAAGGATATGTTTCGTAATAAATTTTTTTGTTAAAAATAGGTATAGGTAATAGGTATAGGTGTATAGGTAGAATTCAATATTCGCAAAGAAGTTATTTTTATTGCCAGGGTTTTGTATTTCCCAAACATTCTAAGCTACTAAGAAAGCGGCACTTTTATAATGTAATAGTTTTATTCTGTTTAACATACTATAAGTACGAATCATTTTTGCATTTATAAGCGATAAAGGTAATTTTATTTCATATTAATAAGAGATAAATTTATTTTGATAAAATGTAAGGATTAGTTATGTTGAACTAAAATTAACTAATACTAAACTAAAAAAAATGGTCAAAACTTTTAGAATATGATAAAATTTACCATGTTTTTGACTTGAGGGAACATCAAAAAGATAATGATTTTGGTAAAATCAACAACAAAATATGGTTTTTTATAATATATGATAAAATTTGGTAAAGGCTGTAGAATTTGGTAATTTTATCATGATGCCTTAATGCATGGCACAAAAACTATTTATTCGGTTTAACTTACTTTACAGTTTTGCATTTTTTACTAAATTTGTTTCACTAAAAAAATAAGACTTATAATTTTTGAGAAGCCGAATTTGCGATTTACCGTTATCATATGAAGTGAAAAACTACTAAGTAAATGGTTTAAGTACTGTATATTTTCCCTTTAAATAACAGAATTTTGTTTAATTATGTATTTTTTTAATCAGAAATTTTATTACCATACAATACGGTAATTTTACCAGAGTTCAGAGGCTTTGTCGAAACCATCTAAGGTAAAAAGAAAGTGAAATAATCTGATAAAAGGTTTTTTCGAAATTCATTTCGTGCAAGAAGTTGTTTTAGAAAAATACGGTTTTAAATGGTCTTATAAAATGTTATGAAAATGTTTTTGAAACTAAAATAAGATTAAAAAATTTCCTATGATTTTGTTTCATAAGAGCTTTTTATGTTTTTTACGCTAAAAGTTTTGCAAGAAGTTATGTAGTTAACAGTTTTTTTTAAAAATTTAATTTACTTATGCAATGTAATTATCTTTTGAACATAAAAAATAAGTAAATAGGAACCTCATTTTTATTAAATAAAAAAAACTATTTTGGAATTGTATGATTAAATATAATATGATATAGCATGAAAATATTGTTTTATTAACTATGGCTGTTTACCAAAAATCAAACAAGACAGTTCCGTTATGGGGCATTAAGCTCTATTTGCACCAATGCGATTGACAATGTAGAAAGCGATATAAGTTTCGTGAAATAAAATTTAATTTTTCTTAAACATTTTTCGTGTGAAAATATTTAAAAATGATTTTTGCCTATAAAAGTTTCGTGTAGAAAAAAATAGTAGTGCTTAATAAAAGTAAAGTGATGTAATCCAATTAAACAGGAATTTTATTACGTTTTAATAAAGTAAAGAATTTTAAGAGAAAAAAATAAAGCACGTTTTAATGCCTCTTGTTTGCCAGGTACGAATTTCCTTACCTTATTTTGGAATAAATTTCTTTTATTAAATTAAATAACGTTTTTTTAATATTTTTTAATATACAGATTAAAGATTGAAATAAAAAGAAATGAAACTATTTTTTAAATATTATAGAAAAAGAACAGAAAAATAAAAATTAAAGAAAAAAATTTAGCATAATTTTTATAATTTGTTGTTGAAAATAAAATTATTTTGAAAAAATGCAAATACTCAAAATATTTGGCACCAATATTCAAGAAAAAATGTTTACTGAAAAAAAAATATTTAAAATAATGAATTTAATATCCAGAAAAATTAAAACTTAAAAATGTCTTTATTTTTTATTTTCAATAATCAGTAAGTTTACAATTTTTCTAATATTTAAGTTACAAATATTTTAAAACTTAATAAAACAAAGAATAACATTGTATTTGCATAATGAAAACAAATCAGGTAACTTGGAAATACTTGATTATTTGGCAAAATTTATGTCACATTTAGTTAATATTATTTTTCATCTCTCCAGATTTGTCTTCATTTTTTCTTGAAACCAGCCTCATCTTAAGTATTAGATAAAAGATTTTTTTTTAAAATTAATTATCTCATTTGTACGTTTAAATGACCTGACATCTCCGTATAAATGTAACAAAAGGCAAATCGTTATTTAACATTGGTATTGGCAAAAAAATTTGTTGGTAATGGGACAGAAAAAGGCGCATTGATATATTTCATAATTAAACATCAAATCGGTCAATTTTAAATTAGGTTATACAACTCCTTCCCTTCAAGTTAATTAAAATTTTCTATGTGTAGTCCTCTTTAAGTTTTTAATAATAATAATAATAATAATAATAATATATATATATATATATATATATATATATATATATATATATATATATATATATATATATATATATATATATATATATATATATATATATATATATATATATATATATATATATATATATATATGTATAAAATTAGGTTATACAACTGTTTCACATCGAAAATTTTTGATAATTTGCCATCCTTATGTTTTCATATTTATTTTATTATACTATATCTATACCCATATATATATATATATATATATTGTATGTGTATATCTAAATAGCAGACGGAAAAATATTTTAAATTTACTTTTAAAGTCTTGGAATACGTTAAAAATTAAGACATTTTAAAGAAAATATATATGTGCCAAAGTATAAATAACTAGACATAAACTTACAATTTTTAGAAATTGTTAAATAGCACTTTTAACAGGAATATAGCGACACATGTTTACTTCCTAACATAAATAGTATATTTTGTATTCCTCTAATAAACCCCCAAGTTTGCACAGTTGCCATTAAATATGAAGCATTATACGCAACCATAATTTAAATCAATTTAACATACAATTTGTCTAAAACAACTTTTATCAATAAATTCATGACAAGCTTATTCAATTAGGTTTTTCACCTATACCTATTTTTTCAATTTAAACTTGGAAGAAGGCGCCACCTTAGGGTGTATTAGACATCAAGATATTTTTAAGTGAATTATCTACGTGCCAGGCTTTAAACGACTAGCTATCCTATTCTTTCTTCTTTTGACGGTGAATTCTGAGTTAAAAGTGTTTCAAAGAGCACTTTCTTCTTATCTTTTTTATTTTACCTCTTTTTCTTCTTGGTGGGCAAAAGCAGAAGCACAGGAATAGTTGCTCGGGGCAGCAGAAACAGATGTTTCTGAAATCCGTACTAGAATAAGAGGCACATTTTGTGTTTGCATCATGGACCCGGAGGACATTTGATGTTAGGTGATGCGAGGCATAAGACAGTGCGTGAGTTTTCAAAGTGGGTTACTTTATTTTATTTTTGCATAAGGCGAATCTATTTCCCAAAGAAGAGGAGCTTTTAAAAGTTGCCGATCTTTGGAAATCTAATTTAGGGAAGACTGTGAGTTGGACTTCGATTTCCTCTTCCTTTTTTTTTTGTATGTCTTCGGTGGGTTAAATTCGGTCTTTAGATTCTCCATTCAAAAGCTATTTTACTTTCAAATGAAAAAGGAAGGGGAAATATTTATGGTTTCTTTTGTGAAGTGGTTTGCATTTAAAATTAAATTTGTGCCGAAACAAAGGATTTCTTCTCAAAATAAATAGACAAAATACTTTGTTTTTAATTGATATTAAAGAAATCTCTCAAAATATTTTACGATAAAAAATGGATTATAGTTAGAAACTGCTAGCGTTCGAATAATGTGCAATGGTGTATCTGGGAAGTAAAGGCGGTTAAAGCGTAATGAAGTTTATTTAGCGTTTGGGGGAATACTTTAGTTTAAAACTGAATTTCCAATATAACGGTTATATATCGAAAAACTATATGAACAAAACAATATAAAGAAGATAATATAAAGAAGATAATATAAAGAACTAGGAGGAACTGGTCCATTATATGGATATGTTTAGTAAGCGCAGTTCTAAAGTTTGAGTCAGATTTTTTCCTCGACAATTTTCTATTTGTTCTTGTCATTGCATAGTGATAAAAATCAGTTACAAAGTTGATTTTATGGAAAGAATTGAGCTTTAATTTTAAAATATAAACAGCTAAAACAGCGTCACACAAACTGGTTCTCTGGCACTAAAGGAAAATGTTCCTGATGTTTTTTAAAAATCTCGTTCTTTTGAGATTTTTAATTTTAGATCGAATTTCATCAGAAGTTCGTATTGTAGGATCAATGTGCTAATGTAAAAAATAAAAATAAAGAATGCTATAATGTGTGCTCGAGAATTTAAAGTTTAAATAAAAGAGGATTTTAGTTTAGATTAAGCTAAATCATTACTTTGACCTTTCATTTACGATCTATTAAAATGCAGTTAAGAATGAAATCGATGCTAGTTCGCCTGATGTTATCGGCTTTTAAGAGTTAATAAAGTTTTAAATACGCATTAAAAAGCATCATTATTTATTTCTATAGCCACTGAGGTGTTGTTTCTAGGTGTTTTTAGCTAAAAGGATTGTAATTTTTTAATGTCTCTTTTATACTGGAATATCACGTTGTTATATTTAAAATAATACAGTTTTATTCAGCTTAAAAAATTATGTGCTGTAATAAATTATTTCGTTGAATGCAAAAATTAAAATATATTTAAAGAGAATTAGCTATTTATATTGCTTTGGGATTTATTTTACAAATCTTTTAAGCTAAAAAGATTGCAATATTCTATCTACTTTTTATATGGAGTTTTATTTCATTAAAAAAGTTACTTATGGAATAATACATTTTTTTGTATAAAAATTTTACGTAATTTAATTTCGTAATAAATCAGTTTGTTAAAAGTAGATACTAAAAACTATTCACAGAGAATTAGTTATTTTGATTGACATGTGTTTTTCGTTTCATATCTTTTAAGGTAAAAGGATTGTAACATTCTATTTACTTTTTTTACACGCCGAAGCATTATTTTATGATATAAGTTACTTTTAGAATAAAACGCTTTTTTGTTTAAAAGGATATGTTTCGTAATAACTTTTTTTTGTTAAAAATAGGTATTCAATATTTGCAAAGAAGTTATTTTTATTGCCATGGTTTTGTACATCCCAAACACATTGTATTTTTTAAAAATCTCGTTCCTTTGAGATTTTTAATTTTGGATCAAATTTCATCGGATGATTTATCAGAAGTTCGTATCAGAAGTAGGATCAATGTACTAATGTAAAAAATAAGAATAAAGAAGTTTTTTTTTTCATTTTAACAATCGATAAGTCTTAATATTACGGAGGGGGGGGGTTACATGCTAACCATCCTGAGTAGATATTTGTGAAACACTTGTCAAAACTGAAGTCTTAAAGGTCACAAACATTAGAAGTCGCAAGCAAATATTTAGAAAACCTATTAAATCTGACGTACCACTAGTAAGAAAGGCAAAAACCAGTAAACAACCAGTAAAAACCAGTAAAAACCAGTAAAAACCAGTAAACAAATAAAGTAAACAACGAAAAATTGCTTGTAGTAGTGGATTTATTTGTGGAAAACGTTTTTTGAACAACATTATGAAACTTTAATTAAAAGCTGAGAAAAGCGTGAAACAGTGATAGAATGATATCTATATATGTCATTTAATTTCAAGCATATTATTAATATTGTTAAGATTTTTTTAAAATGTTTAGATAAAGTGGATAGTGACATTTTGGATAGTGAATTTTTGTAGTGACGTTTTAATTTTTTCACGTCCATTTTTGTATTTTTAATACAAACGAAACTTTGTTTTTATATATTAATCTACTTTAATTTATTTAAATCCCAAGCAGTACAAAGATTCAGAGTTCTAATTCACGAGGAAGTAAGTAAAAAGTAACCATTAAAAAGCACCATCATAAAACATCAATTAGTAAAGAAATAAGTGAATTTTGTTAATTAATTAATTTTGTTTCGTGAGCTTGTTAATTTTGTTTTGACACTATAAGCCTTACTTATAATTTTTAAATATATTACAGTTTTTATTTATAATTTTTCATTTGATTAATTTTCGTTTGGATTATTGTCAATCTAGACAAACTCTTATTTTAATTGCAAGCATTTCAAATTGTTTGTAAATTTAATTAATTTTAAAATCCCTACATCTATTTCTTAATTATATATTTCATAGAATAAAGACACAATCTAATGAAATAATTTGAAAAAATAATCACTTGCAATTGGTAAATTTGGAATATAAATTATTAGGTTTAATGAAATGAGTTTGCATAGTTATTTTGTTACAATAAATAATTTTGTATGAAATAAAAATGTAGTTCAGTGAACTTGAGCTTATTATTAATAACTCATAGCATTTTCATCATATCCATCATGATATTATAAATTTTATTTTAATTAACTTTTATTTTAAGAGATAAAATAAAATATAAATGAAACAATTATTCTAAAAGTTGTTGAACTGCAAGTTCCGAAGTTTTAGCACTTTTCAAAATTTTACGGCTTTTTTACGAACTTTTCTAGACTGCCTCATTAACATGTATATTAAATATCAAGGTTTGAAAGTTTACTAAGTTTAGAGTATAAATATTGACAAAAGAGTATTTTTTATTTTGTCTCGTTTGTAAAAGTTTTATATTGAAATGTCCCAAGCTTCAATAAAAGGGCTTAAATAGGCTTAAAAACTACTCTAAACGATTAAAACAGGTAAATATGCTCGAAACATTTTGAAATTATAAAATTGAAAGGGAAATACCACATTATAATAGTTTTTATTTTATTTTAACGGTATAACAATTTTTTGAAATCATATAGCGTTTAAGCTTTTTTAGAGCTTTGCGAATCATTATCTAAATTTGTATTTTTTTTTGTACCATATAAACAAAAAAAATTCTAATCATTAATAAATTTCTTTTTATACAATACAGTCAATAACGCTTTGTACACATACGGCTAATTCATCATACATTGCAAGAATTTCCATTTAATATTAATGAGTGCAATTAAAGGAAAAGTATATCATGTCTCAATTCTATAAACAAATAATTTTTGCGTCTCCTTTAACAGAAAACTATAAAACAAAATTGTTTTTTAAAAAACTTGGTTTTTCACTTAGATTAAAAAATGAGAAAATAATTTTTATTTCGGTAAACTTAAATAAAGAAAGCAAGGCACTTTTCTTTCGATATACGTGGAAAAAATGTTTCGGTGGTTACTAAGTTTGCTGTTGCTGAAAATTATTTTCTATTTTTACTTAATAACGCTTACCTTCCTTTTACTACTCCTTTTCTTTAAAAAATGTAGTTTAAAATTTTCATTTTATTATTTTTCTCTTTTTAAACTCATGTTTGTGAAAATTGCAACACCATGAAGGAATCGTCATAATTGAATGGGATTTACTACACCGCTGAGTGGTAGTGGTACAAATAAATGATTAAACTTTCAAAGCAAACAAACAATAACAAGAGATCGAAATCAGTAATTTGTGTAGCCACCACGTACCGCAATAAGCTCTGCTACACGACGTGGCATAGAGTCAGCACATTTTTAATGTCTGTCTGAGGAAGAGCATTCCATATAGTTTGTATGCGTACCCAAAGTTCGTCTGTAGAAGCAACAGGGCGAGGATCACGAGCGAGGCACCGACCAACGAAATGACACAAATGTTCAATCGGCGACATATCTGGGAATACGCAGGACAAGGAAGAAGCTGTACCTGCCGCAATGCAAGGAAAGATTGAACAGTCCTAGCAATATGAGGGCGGGCATTGTCTTGTTGAAATACAGCGCCTGGCAAGACTTGAAGGAAGGGAACAGCTTGGGGCTGTAAAACTTCACTGATGTACCGGTTGTTGTTCAGATTACCCATAATTCGTAACAATTGAGATCGTCTATGATATGCTATGGCACCCCAGACCATAACTCCTGGTGTTCGTCCACTGTGGCTTTCGATAATACACTCCGGAAGGTGGCGTTCACCGGCATAGCGTCTGACACGAATGCGGCCATCATGGTACCACAAATTAAAGCGGGATTCGTCAGAAAACACGACACGCTGCCAATCAGCACGCCAGTCCCTATGCTGATTGGCTCATTGTAGCCGCAGGTGGCTATGGTTTAGCGTGATGGTGATCCTGTATAAAGGAGTCCTTACGTGCAGTCCACGCTGCAGTTGACGTCTACGAATTGAGGAAGCACACAATGAAACAACTGAAGCTATTGACCACTGTGCTGCCAGTTGTCTAGAGGGAGCCGTGCGGTCTGTCAGCGCCATGCAGACCAGGTGTCTATCATCGCGAACTGACGAGACATTTTGGGGTCCACTGCCGGATTTCCGAGTTGTCTGACACTCGTCCGTCCACTGCTTCCAAACACACATCACTGTGCTGCTGTTACGCTGCACACGAGCGGCTACTGCACGATAAGACAATCCAGCTTCACGAAGGTCGATGATTCTCCCCCTTTCAAACTCCGTAAGTTGTTGAAATCTCGCTCTCTTTCGTCGAAGAGGCATAAGTAACGTCTGAGCTAACGTTTACCACTAGTAGATAACCACCGATAACTATATACGCCTCACTACAGCCGTCTATTTATTCGGATCCATCCGCCGTTCAGAAGGCGCTGCTCAGCATACGCATGCGCTACGGGTCTGAAATTCTAATC
This sequence comes from Parasteatoda tepidariorum, assembly GCF_982258835.1. Taxonomy (NCBI): domain Eukaryota; kingdom Metazoa; phylum Arthropoda; class Arachnida; order Araneae; family Theridiidae; genus Parasteatoda; species Parasteatoda tepidariorum. The sequence continues at coordinate 48,641,215 of NC_141760.1, read as the reverse complement.
ATTTGCATATTATGCTCTACTTTGCATTTCCTGAAAATGTCAGCTCACTCGCATAAGTCCTTCAAGGTGTTGCAATTTTCACAAACATGAGTTTAGTTTTGTTTCTGTTATTATGCTTCAATCGGAAAGTAGTACGACATCTGTTTGGGGATGAAATGTTGATGAGTTTTGCTTGCACTTCTTTTGAAACAATTGTAACTTATACAATGTAAGAAAAATCACGAAACGTTTCTGAATTATAAGGAGCAGCTACGGTGCATGTAGTTTTCAAAAGCATTTCTTAATATTTCGGAGACCTCTTGCGGGGCTAGGCTACCAGCTACGACAATCGCAATCAATCAAAAGTTACCTTAACACAGAATCGAGTTGATATGTTTAATCTGCTAGTGAACTGGAATTTAATAGTTGTAGTTGTAGCTACGCTACCCCCCCCCCGGTATTTTAACCGTAATAGATGGCGATGAATAGATATCACTAGTAGATTCATTGTTTTTTTGCAAGAGGCCGGGAGAGCTGTATTAAGATCTGTCATTAATCAAAAGGTACCTCAGGTTACAATAGAGTTAACGTGTCTAATTTGCTAGTGAATTGGAAATTAATAGTTGTAGTTGTAGCTACTCTACATTCCCCTCCCACCAGAATTTTTTCCGTAATAGAATTCACTGAATGGATACCACTAGTTGATTGATTGTTTTTTTGCGAGAGGCCTGGAGAGCTGTATTAAGATCACCGAGTTTTGTGTGCTGGCCGTGAGAGCTGCATTAGGATCGCGGTGTCAGCGCTGTTGCTATTAGCAGTTGAGCGTGTACAGGGCTCCTTGTGTGTGATCGAGATTGGGTAGCAACAGCGTGAGGAAGACAATGCCATAGCCACAAATAGCAAGTCAACTGTTCACTGTGAGCATGTCACCAAACTAGGCGTAATCAAATCGACGTGGGAGTTTAGGTCGATTTAGGGGTGTTCAGATCAGATCCGTGAGTCACCCATGGGAAGCTAGGTTACCGACTATGTCAACCGTCATCTACCATAGGTACCTCCTGAAAGAATCGAATTAACATGTCTTATATACCAGTGAATTGGAATTCAATAGTTGTAGTGCTAAGTATACTACATTCTGAAACTGAATCAGTGTCAATGCGATTTAGTTTCCTACTTTTGAAAATAAAAGTAATATTTTTCAATTAATTGGAAAAATGATATTAAATGAAGTTCTCTAAGATTTCTAGAGATATTTTTGTCGAGTCAAAATTAGTTTCTGAAATCTTTTACGGTATATCAGCCTCATTTATATAGACGCTATTGGAATTCGGGAACAACAATTACTCAACCTTAAAGCAATTAAAGTTTTGATTAGCTCAATTTGGAGATAAAAATTCTGCTTGAAGTGGTTTAGCAAATGAAATATAAAGCTAGATTGTTATTCTGCTTAGAACTCCAGTTCAGTTTAGAACATTCTAGTTAGTCTGAAAATGATCGGAAAATCCATTAACAGTAAATTCTCAGTGGCAATACTGTCACTAGTACAGCGTTTATTTGTTGACAATTTAAATTTGTATTGTTATAAGGTAAAGAGTTCCCGACGAGGTTTGAGTTTGTTTACTGCTCTAGTTACAGTTAGCCTCTAATTTACAGATGACACACACTGTTAGTAATTTCTAGAAACATTTGGGTAGATGACAATTTTTTAATTGTTATATAACCATATTAAAACAAAATTTTCAAATAACCATAAATAAGATGGTATTCAAACTGTAAACAGTGAGAAAACTGTTTGTTAACTGCTTTTACCTAATACCGTTAAACAGCCAGAATTTTATTGCACCAACTAGGCACACCTATTAAAGCCCTTTAGTTCCTTGCAGACGGGTATATATTATAGCCTATAGGGCTAATCTTTCAACCTCTTGACAGACAGAACGGGGGTTCGAATCCCAGCGTTGACACTACAAACTTAACTCCCTTTTCTTTAGCACATGAAGAATTTTCCATTGCCTTGCACTTCCCTATTTGTGACCTTGGACTATTAGAATATGGTACTGTCATTCACACATAAATAACAGCACCATAAAACTGTTAAACTATCTCCTCCAATTAAATTCATATTTTTATGGTTTAGAAACCATGCTAGTTGTGAATGATTAAAAAATCGCATAGTTTTGTATTCATGGTTTTGTAATCATATTATTTGTAAACAGTTTCAAAATCGTAAAGGTAAAAAATGTCTTATACCGTAAACTTTACTGTTAATTAAATGGACAGACTGCTACCATAATTTTAGAATGAAAATTCTAACAGTGTACCTAAATTGTTTTGCAGGCAATTTTGATGGCAAGGAACGGTACAGTGTGCAACACTTTAGATAAACATTCTTTTAAAAATAGAATTCAAATATTATTTTTATGCTATGATTCAAGTATAATGATTTTTAGTCTTTACTGATGCCGTTTTTGTTAACCTTTTCTTGCCTCCCTTTTTTCTAAATCTAAAAATTTCAACGATGTGGCACACCCTACACAGTAAAAACGTCGGATTAAATTATGTTAAATACCTGAGCATGTTGAGAAACAAAAAATAAACGATTTTAATAATGATAATTTTTATGATTTGAAGATTTATTAAAAATTATAATTTTTACAGTAATATTTACAGTAAAATCACTGAATCACTCTAATCGAATAAATATTTCTGTAAAAATTACGGTATAAAATTTTACGGCTACATGGATTTTACGAGCACCGGCATTAGTTAAGTACCAGTACCAGTAAAATTTATTATTTATAATTAATGGATTTTTTTTATCCTAAGTACCGAAAGTAGCGGCATTCAAGGTGCTAGCACTTTTAACCGTAAGATCTATTTTATCCGGAATATTTTAAGGAACAAAAAATCTGATATACCGTAATTATAACAGTAATAATTACCGTAAACTCACTAAATCACTCTAATAAGTAAGTATTACTATAAAAATTACTGTATAATATTTTACCGTAAAAGTGGATTTTACAGTAGAATGGATTTTACGGATGATGCACCCAAAAGTACCGGTACTTTATACTCTAATTTGATCTGGCATTCCTTACAATGCAGCTGGTTTTCGAAAATGATAAAAGTGTCTCAGTTAATGAAGTACCTGATGTAATTTTTTGCAAATTTCCTCTTCAGAAACAAAGGGATCTAAAGACATATCTTCTTGTATAATCCGTATGAGCCATTTCTAACCCAGGAGAGTATAATAAAAAATAACAATTTCGAAAAAATTAAATTTTAATATCAGTAACTTTTAAATCTAACGTACGTCTTTGTGTACCTGAAAATTAAACCAGCGTAAGTAAAATTTAATTACTGAATATTAAGGAAAATAGTTTTACTTTTTTTTCATCTCTACGATGAAACAATATAGTTTTTCAGCTTAAAAGACAAACAGTTTTATTCCTTGCTTTGTTTGTAACAATAGAATTCAGTTTTTTTACTGTATGTTTAACCGAGTTTAACTTTTGTTATAAATATAATAGCGACTCTTTTTAAAATCTTTCAACGAAAAAATTCGCAAAAAATTAAACTTTCGTATGCCAGCTTAAAAATAAAATACATATATTTTAACAGCACTTATTTGCATAGTTGTAAGAATGAAGGAAACACAAGAGAAAAAAAGAGGTTAGGTAAAAAGCTTAAATCGAATTTTTCCGGATCGGTATTGTTGAAATTTACACTTAACACATATTTATTTCGGCTTTGATATTCATTTTTACAATTAGAACGTTAAAATTGTCCGAATAAAAGTTTAGAATTTAAAAACGAACATATTGTTGCTAATTTTTTTTCCTTTATTCTTCTTCAAACATAAAATCACAATATTTACGAAAACATAATATTTTATAATTTGTAGAAGAAAAAAAGTAATACAATATGTTCTCTATACATAATATAAACTGTTGATAAAAATGTTTCGCATGGATAAAGAATTCAAGAGAAAAAACAGAAAACTTGAAGCGTTTTATTTCAGAACTATTTCGATCTTGTTCTCAAAACTTTATGGAAAAAAGAAAAAATGCTTATAAATTTACGTATTTTTCATGGAGAAAAATGGCAGCAAAGCATTCCAGTTAGTTCGGATTTGAAAAATATTTATATATTGCAGATGGAACTAGTTTAATTCTTGACAAAGTTGTTTGCGATAATGATAAAATGAAATTTGATTTGCATTTTCTTACAGAAGAGGTGTATTTCTTTAAAAATAGCAACAAAATGAAGTGAATTTTCAAAATCATTAACAAAACACGATGTTCCGTAAAGACCACCTTTACTATGCATTATCAGAAACCTTACCAAAACTAAAATCATAAAAAATAGACACATTAAGGATCGCAAATCAATTTCAAAACGAGGACAAAAGTAAAAGCGAAACAGGCTTGATTGCGGAGCAACATAATAAAATTCAAATACAATTATTTGTACACTTTCAATTTTCAACCACCAATTAAACCTATTTTGATGTTTTGTATATCTGTCTTCCTGTACTTTAAATGGCCTAAATAACCTTTATTAAGTATTATTTTGTGACCCTCGGCATGAGCATACTTTTTTGCTTTTATTTTCGATAAGGATTCTAAAAGAGACATATTAAGGGCGGCATTTTACGGATCACTTTGTATAAACTGGGTAAAGAGGTTCTAATAACTGGAAAACTGAAAGGAATTGTTTTCTTCCGAAAAAAGGGTCTGAATTATGTCGAAATAAAATTTCATTTGCAAGTACCTTATTTTGAAGTTAATGTTGTTAAGTTAAGGTTTCGTTTCGTCAATAGAAAGTTTGATTTTTAACTACATCTGCGTTGCTACATCTGCGTTAACTACATTTGCGCAGCTCCTGCGTAACTATTATTTCACAATAATATTATTATTTCACGACGAGACACGAAATAATAATATTATTGTGAAATATTAGTTTCAATTAATACTAATAACTATCCTCTCCCACTAATTTTGACTTAACATATCTGATACGAATATTTGCTTTGCTGTTGACTCGCAACAGACTTTTCTCGTGTTTAAGGGAACATCAAATTCTGGAGAAAACAATCCAAATTTAAGTAAACTAAAATGCATTTATACATAATTCTCTTCAACGCACAAAAGAGAATTATAATCAAATTCAAGATGAGACAGAAAGTAGAGTACGCAAAATATGTTACGGAACACCTTAATGACTTTTTATATAATAAACGGTTTGCCACGTATGCTGAAAAATTAGTGAGGTTGAAACTACCAGATTACATAATTTACCGTTTTGATAAAATTATTAATAAAATAAGGCTTTTTAATCTATGATAAAATGTGGTAAGTGTAGTAAAAGTTGGTAAATTTATCACCTTGTGATCTTACATAAGTTTTAATTTTAATGATTCGACGATCTAAAGTTTGTTTCTTTTTCAAGCAAGCGCGCCTTTACTCCATAGGTCAGAATTTTTCAGTTTCAAAATATGGGGGCAGTAGGTAAGTGTTTTGCCACATCTCCGAAATGATTCTAGTAATCAAAAATGCTTTACACACAATAATAATACTCGTATATTCAAAAATATTTTTTTTGTAAATAATTTCAGGACACTGTTTATTTGTTTTCATCATTTGACTTGATAATGGTTGAAGCATTTGAGTTGAACATAATTTTATGCAAGCTTTTACCCCTGTTTATACTACTAAAACTAAACTACTACTAAACTAAGTGGCGTGACATCCCATAGGGGGCCAAAACCTACTGTGCCCATCTCAGTTTTCTTGACCTTGGGCCCTTGGGTGCAGGAGCAGATATTCCAGTTAGGAGGTCAGCCGAACGCGAAACCCCCAGTGCTTAGTTCCCAAGCATGCTTGGTACTTATTTATGATCCACTGAAGGGATGAAAGGCTCAGTCAACCTTGCCCGGCCCGAGGATCAAACTCAGGACCTGTGGCATGCATTTTAAATAACAAAGCAAACGGAATCAGTAAAAATAGTTCTTGCAATAATAAAAACATGGGGAAGCCAGAACCAGAATTTTCGGGAAATTCTGACCCATATGAACTTAAAAACTACTAAAATAATAGTTTAAATACCAAATATTTTGGTTTTAAAACCAGAATTTTTTTATATTAAAAATATCATTGTAATACAGTTTATTACTTTTAGCAGAATTTTTTCTTCGTTTTATTAAAAAGTTGAACTTGTAATGTTGTGTCAACAACCGACTGGACAGTGTAGGAGTCATGAATTGATCTTGCATCAGAAAGGTTCTGGGTTGGAATCCCAGACAAGGCATGAATGTTCTTACATTCTCTGTACTATCTGTCCTTAATGTGGGAGCAACATTGGCCCACCTAATAGGGTGCCTATGAAAGAGTGACCAACAAATCTGCCCTAATACGGATGAAAAGACGAATGTCAACCGAGGTGGGCATTAGAAAAAAAAATGTTGTGCAACTTACTGCTATGTAATATGTGAGCTCTATTCTATTAGCAACTTAAGTAGCATTTTATCAAGAATTACTAATAAATTTTAATAAACGAATAATCCGATTTTCACAAAGAACGTTTTCAATTTTTAAGAAGCGCATTGAAGAAATCAACGAATAATGCTTTTAAAATTATTATTCATCTAAATCAAAATGATTTAATACAAAAATGCATTAAAACTTTAAGTACCGAACGATGTTTATCAAACAAAAGGAAGGAAATAATTTGAGCATATTCCGACGTTTATTTAATGTAAAAAGTTTTCCGCACATATTTAAGAAATAAAAATGTAAATGAAAAACAATAACTAATTGGATAAGCACTTTCACTTACTGCGCAAATAAATAGCTATATTTTTATCTTCTTTAATTGTTTTGTGCAAACTTGTTAATGCTTTGAACGTAGTTTGTAAAATAAATGAATTCTGTACATGGTTTTCTTAATGAGCTTCTTCATATTGGGCACTGTATAGCAGGATTCATCATACCTTAATAAGATTGTTTCACTCAATATGTCAAAAGTTAATATTTTTTTTATTTCAGAAAATCATGTTAGGTAGAATGCTGTCATTTCATTTCTAATAAAGAGGTTTAGAGCAAATCTAGATATTGAGAAAAGTGTAGGAGAATAAAAGGAAAATAAGAAAAGTTGCATTAAGAATTTGAAATTTATTTAATACAATCTTAAGAATAAGAATTCTAAGAAAGCATTCGAGTTGGATTTTCAGTTGTTCAAAAAAACGAATTTAATTTAACATAAAGTTTTTGCATATACACTGTTTAAGTACTGTGCGCCAATTAAGAAACGGATCACCAGAAATAACTTTTAACCTAATGATCGGATCTTCTCGTTTTCAAACTGAATCTTAATGGTTCGAGGGGACATAATATCCTGTAAGTTTCCTATTACCCTGTTATTTACATTTACTTTTAGGAAGTTTAGATCCAATCGAAACTTAATATCCTGTAAATTCCCTACTATTTTCTTATTTACATATACTTGTAGAAACTGTGATTTCCATCTTGGGTGTCTCTCTTAATGATTTTAATTGGTTTTAGCCTTCAACCTTTTTACCTTGTATATTTTTAACCTTTATTGTTTTTACAATATTTTGTTTTAGCTACTGCTTTTACAATTACCATAATTTAAGCTTCTTTTTTGTCATTTAACTTTTAACTTTATCTTTTTGAGATTTTTATCTGAGATATTTAAAATTCTTGATCATGTGTTCTTATCTTAATTATCCTAGCAAGTTTACATCTTTGCATTTTTTTACTATTGGTTTTAATGTGTACTATTTCATTAATTTTTGGGTTTCAAATTTATAAGTGTCTTCTGACTTTTAGAGGACCAGTTGACCTTAGTGATCCATTTTTATCGGAGTTTCTTTATTAACTGGTTTTAAATTGTATAATTTGGTCTTGGATTTGTGTATCTTGAGAGGTTTTATTCATTTTAAATTTATGAGGGTTCTTTGATCTTATGATTTATTCAATGATATAGACTTCAGTTGTTCGGTGATCTTATTTCTATTATTATTGTATTTATAAATTTTTAAATTTTTAAATGTTTATATACTCTGAGAATTGTCATAGCTTGATATGTGCACAGCTGTATAGACGTTGATCATAATTAATTTTTGATGTTCTTTTTCGTATAACCTTTTGCCCGCAATATTCTGGGTCATTGCCGCAACTTTGCCAGAACTTTGTATTTTTTGAGTTTTAATAAATGCCATGGTTGGGCTTCCCCGGCCGGTACAGCCGGTGCGAGCCTATGCCCCCTCTGCTGGATGGGTCTGCAGCGGAGACGGGTTGATATTACTTCTCGAGGACATAAGGAGTTGACCCTTTAATAGGGCCGGTCGAGGCAAATCTCCACCTTACCTATACTTTACCTTACCTATACGAAGCAAATCTTTACCATACCTATACTTGTAGCAAATTGAAATGTAATATTCTGCAAATTTCCTGCAATCATATTAGTATGGTACAAGAAAAATAATATCATGCAAATTATGACATACTAAATTTGATTACGCAATACTAGACTCAACTCAAAGTAAATATTTTTCAGTTGAAAAAAAATTATTATGCATCCAGCAAATTTGTATGGTATTAAGTTTCACAATACCAATATTGAACTAATTTTCTGAAAGTATATTTTTAAATTCAAATTATAAGATATATCGATTTGATTTATATCTACTCGATTTATATAAATTAAATCGATTTATATCTTTTTGAAATTTGCAGTTTTTATATCTATTTATTTCTCATAAATATAATTGAAAAACATGAGCGTCGATCTACGAACTAAGTTTTTTTAAAATCTGAAAATATAGTCTTTGCCCGTAATGTTTTGGGAGTAAAATGTTCTTTCCTCCAACAAATTTATGTACAAATCTGAAATAATAATTCTAAGTTAACGGCAATTTAAAAAAAAAAATATCATGAAATATTTTTCTAATTTAGTTGGGATAGCAAAATGTATTTATTTTTTTAGAAAAAATTACAAATTCAATAAAGAAAATTTAATTTTCGTGACATAACTTTTATTATATAATGATTATGCAAGGTAATCAACGTACTTGAATAGTTTTTTTCGAAATTCGATACTAGTTCTTTGAATATTTGAAATCGGTACATTCGATTAAAAGATATTTAAGATAAACATCTTATAGTTAAATTTTTTAAATGCCATTCAAAAATTTTAAACACAATTTAATTCGAATATTTGTTTAATTCTACTGAAAGAAAAATCAATAGAATAACTTATATCTGTGAATAAATTGTGCTTTAATATTTGCTTTAATAAATTGAAATTTATTTTAAACATAACATTTAAATAGACAAATACATTAAAGGATTTTCATAGGTAAGAATAATATAAAATTCCTGCCATGCATAGATTTAAATAATAAACATCGGAAAATATTTGTTGACATTCGTTGGAATTTCAATATATTGACAATGAAAGGACTTTTAAGATGATAAAAGTTTTATTTTTATAATCTACTGTCTACCCTTTTTCTCCTTTGGGATGCAAAGTAAATATGCAGAGTAAGCATGTAAAGTAAACATGTAATTGCGTATAATGGAATTTCAATAAGAACAAAAGCAGGTTAGTGTAAGTGCTTTTGTTCTTATGATTAAGTTGTATTATATTAATGGTAATTGACTCGCTTAAGTTCAGCGTAAAAATTGGTAGTATATCATTAGAATTTTTATGTATATATATATATATATATATATATATATATATATATATATATATATATATATATATATATATATATATATATATATATATATATATATATATATATATATATATATATATATATATATATATATATATATATATATATATATATATATATATATATATAAACTCTTTCACAAAATAAACTCCAGATTAAATTCTTCGGTGTAAAATAAATAAAATTTTAATGGTTAACAAAACATTGCGGTGAAATATTGCGTAGACAAAATGTTACATAGAAAGTCTATTGAATATAAATATGCTTCGACAAAGTTTATCCCGGACAATATCTTACGTGGGAACAATCTAGGTAAGACATTTCTTTGTCGCATGTCTAAAATATTGTTGGCTTTAACCCCTTTTTAGATACTTAGTTTACGCAAGATTTTGTCCAAACGATAATCTAGCGGGTCAAGAAATTGTGCATCGAGGTGTTTTAAGTAAACTAGAGACATTGATTTAAGCTGTGGATTGTGAGGTTAATTTTAGTAAACAAATGAAAATTTCAACATAAATTCATTAAAGGGTTTTTACTGATATTGATTGGAAAGTTCATTCACTGTTAAGAATTTTGGCGTGCAGATGCCACCATTTTCGGTGTTGAGTTAAACTAAATACACTTTTACGTACACAACTGTGTTTATCGTGTAAAAAAAAGTATATAAAATTGAAGAAAAGAACAATTGTTTGAAGGAATTAGTAGAAATATATTACTAAAAATGTGATTGTCTTTTGAATGAAATGTATTTGCAGCAAAGCTTTAAATTTATTCTAATGAGCAGGGAAATAAGTGTCGTTAGTAAACAAGCAAACAAAAAATGAAAGTAAAACTATGTCTATTAAAAATGAAATAAAACATGTAACTTTATGCACAGTAAAATTTTTTAGTTTACCTCATCATTGTAAAATGGTGGAAATTAAACTTTGAAATTTTTTTGAAGATTTGATATAGATTACTAATCATAAAACACAGATGATATAGATTCTTAACTCAATTTTAATTTTTATTAAGAAAACGTCTTGCAGTTTAAATTATCAAAACGCACATTCAAATATATTTGTTCGCTAATATTTTCAAAGTATAACGGATAGAAGAAAATAAATCACACCAAAATCGGTTCACCGTTCTTCAAAATATTTATATCGGAATTTTTTTCTTCTTCAAAAGAGATTACTCTGAGAAAATATGGCTCAAAATTTAAATATAATAGCAGCCCTTTGTACAATAATATGATTGGAACTTGATGCAACACTAAAAATTCTAAACTCAACGTTTTTCTTTTAAAACTACACTATAGGAATATGCAATTGAGCTTAAAAAGTTTGATAATGTAATTTAAAACTTTATTAACATCGCGGAAAAGTTGAACGTTATAGTGAGTTTAATTCATTCAAAATGTTCTAATAGTTTATGTAATTTTCATAAGCACAAGTTAATTATATAATATATTTTTTATAATAATTTAAAAGGAAAAAATGCATCTGTAAGTAGAATAATTTCTTTAGCTAATGAATAGCTTTTGAAGACTATTTCTTGCGAAAAACGTTAACGGTTTAGTGGCTTTTTGAATAAAAGACGTTCTGAAAATACATTTTTGAGAGCTAACTGATTTTTAATTTTTTTTATTTAAAAAAAAACTACGTTCTTTTTATTTGAAATATTAGGCGATTACTTTTAATATCCGTCTATTTCATAGAAAACGCAAAGAAATTGTTTTTTGCATATAAGGGAAAATTAAATTTACAATTTTGACTGATTTTTCTGACTGGAACTGAGGAATTATGTATTTTCACAATTTATGATATATATTTTTTTAAATTTCTAGATTCTTTGATCATAGCTTTTTTAAAATATCTCAAAAAGTTTAAAGTACCTATTTTATTAAGTCCATTTTTCATGGAAACAAAATTTTGGTGTAACTGCTTTCGTGTATGGTTGTAGAAGTAAACTGTTTCAGTATAGAATGTTGAGAGAGTAACAGCTGTTATAAAAGCTAAACAAAATGCACGAAGGAACAAATGCATTCACAGAGATTTAAACTCGTTTAATAGTCTGAACAAAAGTGACATAAATTTTAAATTTTTTTTATTTTAAATACAAATTTCTAAAATTTATAGGCTTAAAAAATATTGATTATCTGCTCTCTACTCGCGTTTGACTTCAGTTATACATGTATGACACATACTATCTACAGTATATACAGGGGGTGGAAAAAATAATAGAAACACTTTAATACCAACATATATTTTTTGAAATTCCCCCAAAAATACTTAGAGAATCATTTTATAAATTTAGAAGTGTTTAGTTTATGTGATTTCTAATACTTATCAATGAAGTTTAAAGCTTTTAGAGGTTTGAGAGACCGAAAATAAATTACAAACGGGAAATAGTGTTTCTGAACACAGTATGTTAAAAATTTCTAACTTGTAACAAGTATTTTAAATATTATATGTAATAATTGCATAAAATTTCGTAAACCTAGCTTAAATATTTATAGAAATATGAACATTTTCATGAAAAACAAAATTTTTTGAGAAATTTAAAATTAATTACAAATTATTGTTTTAAAATTTGAAAAAATTTCATTCAAAAATGTGCAATATTTAAATTAGTCCTTTTATACGGCACGTGAGTGAAAAAATTAAATTTTTTTTCTCATAATTTTGTAGTAAATCGTATTTGGAAACTAATAAAAAAAGCCCGATTTGAATATCTTAAAAATTTAAAAAGTTTCAAGCAATTTTCTAAATTGTTTCCGCTCTTTTTAAAAGAAAAGTCAAAACAATAAGGGGGTTTCTATAAATATTGCTTTGCATCATAAGACAAATTATAATACCTTACAATAAATTGCATATACCAAAATGTGATGCAATAATGAACGAAAACATGTAAAAGAGTGCACTTTTATGGGTGATGATCCCCAGCAATGCCGGTGTTATTTTTAATAAATCTTTTTTAATAGTATAAATTGAAATTTGCAGAAAAGCTCCTAATAATTTTGAGCTTTCTTTTAAAAAGTACAAAAAATAGTTTGAAAATGGCTTGAAAATTTTTAAATACTTAAGATTTTCAAATCGGACTTTTTTTTATGAGTTGCCAAATACGATTCACTACAAAATTAGATAAAAAAAATTAAACTTTTCCGGCGCATGCGCTTTAACTACTTTAATAACTCATATCTTTGCGCAGTTCTTAACGGAATTATTTCAAATTAATTTTAAAACAATAATTTTGTAATTAATTTTAAATTGCTTCATTAATTTTGTCAAAAATTTTATTGAATATTTTTAAAGTTATAGCAAAAATAATTTAAGACAAAAAATAGTGTTTCTTAATAAAAATAACCATATTTCCTTAAATATTGAAGCTAGGTTTACAAAATTTTGTGTAATTATTGTATATAATAATGAAAATAACTGTCACAAATTTCAAATCTATAGCTACAGTTTTTGGTATAGAGTGTTTAAATATATATAGTATATTATATATACTGTATATTTATATATATATATATATATATATATATATATATATATATATATATATATATATATATATATATATATATATATATATATATATATATATATATATATAAAATAACTAAATCATCCGGTTTTACCAATATTGGTAATATTCGAATGAATTAAGAGTAAAAGTGTAATTAAATAGCTTAATCTATTTCTAGGTAGAAAAGTTTCTTAACAAGTATTTTGTAAAATTTCAAATTATCGTCTAGTAACTTAGCTTACAAAATATAAATACAAAGATAAAAATTTGTAAATAATTAAAATAGCTTAAAAATTTCGAAATTTTAAAGCTACATTAGAGCAATCTTCAGTGCGGAATTAAATACTGCTGTAAAAAAACATTTAACAATGATGTTCTTCCTTTTTCAGTTGAAATAAAAAAATTATGAAAGAAACATATAAGCTTAGTAAAAGTTTTCATTTTTTACTTGAAAGTTAAATGTTTTTTTTAAAAAAATGACATTTAACACTAGAAATATTCTTCATTTTCCATTGAAAGTCAAATATCGTTTATTAAAAAAAGCATTTAACATTAATGTTATTAATTTTCCCTTGGAAGTTAAATTTATTAGAAATACCTTTAGCATTTGTAACATTTTTATCACTATTTTGTCAGCATTTCATTTTGTGCTGATGATGATATTATAATGTAGCAATGAAATTTCTGTCTTATTTTAACCACTGTGACATAACGTTGTTTTTAATCTTTTATTATCATCTATACAAAGGTTTTATTAATCTTAATATAGAGCTACACAATTTAAAATGCGAAAAAAGCCACATCGGTAAATTTAAATGCAAAAAAGTAATTCAAAATTATTTATTTTTAATCTATTCATTCTGAGAACATCTTGTCCCGCATGAATGTAATTTTAATACAACAATGTATTATTATTTGAAATTTTTCCATATGCATGAGTTCCTTGAATTCATACAGAATTTAAAGGAAACAAAGCATACATATATCGATATTCAATGTATAATATACCACATTCAGACAAGTAGAAAATGAGCTTCTGGATCTAATCATTTGATGGAATAATTTATGGTAAAGAAATAACCATTACATTTATGTAAATATTTGATCTAATTTATAGATAAGGGTGATAATAAGATTTGTGTGTGTGTAAGAGTGTAGTGGTTTTGATTTTAAAATCAGCATTGTGGTGGTACCGCTTATTATAAATTGAAATGTTCTTAGCGTAATTGAAAGAGATTCTTTGACTTGGAACAAAAGGAGCCAAAAGCAAATATTCTTTGGAAATGAATACTTGAAAAAAATTTAATGTGTATTTGTATTGAGTCAGTTAATTTTCACACTTCTGCGCGGAATTAATCTTGTTTTTCATTCGGAAAGGTAAAAAAAAAACCATGAAAAAACCTATTGAAACTATTTAATATTTTATTAATCTATAAAATTTTAATCTATATTACTTTTTTATGTTAAGGTATTTTAAGAAAATGATAAAGAATCGAAATAATTAGTAAAATTATTGTTGTTGAAAAAAAATTATTTTCTTAAAACATATCTGTTGTAGCGTACAAGTTTAAAAATTTTTTTGAAATTAAAAAAAAATCAATTGGCCCCTGCATGTAATGGAGAGCTTAAAAGGAATGAATATATACTTGAAAACACAACTGAGCAAATTAAAAATAATATTTCAATAGACAATTTTCGATTAGCAACTCTTTCAATAATAATTTTTATAATTATATTTTTAAATTACATTTTTAGTTATATTTTTTAATTTTTTTTCATTTTATATCTAGTTTTTTGCGGAGATAGAAGGGAAAACACGTATATGCTTGTCTGTAGAGAAGCGATTAAAGTTTTCAAGCAAAACTTAGCACCTAGCCTCAAAGGCTAGAGTGTTTAACGAGACACAGTTTCTATGAGCAAATATGATCTCAGAATTGTTTTGTACTGTCTGGCTATCGCGAGAACTTTTCCAGACACTAGAATCACGTTCTGATGGAAAGTGTTGTTTCAAAGACAAGTCCAATTTCGTCTAATGTTGTAGGTAAAAATTTTGCATTGGTTAAGGTTGGTGGAGTAACGTCATTTCTTTAACTCTTTGTCATAAGAAATGATATTATTTAATAACAGCAGACGAACTCAGGTTTATACTCGGGAGAAGTTCTCGTGATAGCTGGACAGTAGTTCAAAAAACTTGTTGGTTTTGTTTTTAAAAAAAAACTGATTGCTACTATCTTTGCATTGTTGTCAGTTTAGTGAAAATCGGATGGAGTAAAAAGTGTTATTACAATTTATGCATGCTCTGTTCACATCTTCTCGTGAAAGTAATGTGTATCTGACTTTTTGGAACAATTGTTAAGGGGTGAAACATAGCTAGTTTCGAAAAATAATACACTTATTTAATATTGAACTTTTCAAAATTATATTTAATTATATACAATTAAAGAGAACAACAAATATCTAACTTTGCATTATTTTTTTATTTAAATTTTTAAATTTTGATATTTTAATTATTCTCCATTAAATTGTTTGATAAATTTACTAACTTATTTTTACATATTTTTGAACATAATTGCAGCATCTTTGCAAAAATAATGTTTTGTTCTTTAAAATTCTGATGAAAAAGTGTATGCTAGACAAAAAAAAATATAATCAAAGGAATTTGTTGAACTTGAAACAAACATTAAAAACGTTTATTTTTACTCTAGCTTTTAAAACTTACACTGATAATTTTATGTTGTATTTTGCTTTTTAACTAAATTCTAAACAACAAAAACAAAGTTAACTCGGGTTAAAATATTTTCCTCCGTAAACAAGTAAAGTCATAAATTAAAACTAAGAAAAACTTAAAAACTTTAAAAACATAATTCGTAAGAAAGAATGTGGACAATTTCAAAATATTTTTTTTCAATCTGGATATTTTGAAAAATGAAGCAGTAAATGTGATTAACCTCACGGGAAAAGGTAAGCAACAGCTAAAAGTGCTTAACTTCACAGAAAGCATGTTTATTAATCTTAGCTTTTAGACTTCCGACTATTTTTTATGTTAATTAATTTTTCCCGTTTTATGATACATTTTTCAAAAATATTCCTTTTTTTCGTCTTGAAATATCTGTAATTTAAAGCAAATAGCTCCTCATCAAGCTTTAAAAATTTTTGATAGGAAGTCGTTCCAGAATAAATCTAAATTTATCGCTAGTCTTTTAATATA
This sequence comes from Parasteatoda tepidariorum, assembly GCF_982258835.1. Classification (NCBI taxonomy): domain Eukaryota; kingdom Metazoa; phylum Arthropoda; class Arachnida; order Araneae; family Theridiidae; genus Parasteatoda; species Parasteatoda tepidariorum. Next base: position 48,624,746 of record NC_141760.1, on the reverse strand, counting down.
TTTAAGATTTTTTTTGCAGATAATAAATCAGAAGCATATGAAATCTCATCATTATTTAAAAGGTATATTTAATGCAATATTTCATTTCTGAATTTCATCGCAAAGTTTCGCAATTTATAGCATAAGAACAATTAAAAATATAATTACTTTTTCTTAGTAAGTGAAAAATGTTTACAGTTGATTAAGATTTTCATGAATAAATGTGTGTCTCCTAAAGCTGGCCGTGTAATTTTTCTTCGCATGGATTAGTGTATGTTTTTAAGGTTTAAGATTAATGTACAATGATGTGAACTTAAAATTAATTACGAAACTATTTTCAAAAAGATGATTTAATTTCATTGCTCTAGGTAAACATTGCTGTGTAATCAATTAAATTAAATTTGTGTTGTTAAATTTCAATAAAAATCAATTGATATACTAATTGAAAGAGAACAACATGATTGAAATAACATTTTTAAAACACAAGGACAGATATTTTGTTGCAACTGAGAAGTTTTTCTAAAAACATATTTTATTAAAAGTTCTTTTTTTAAACAGTGTGTTTATTTTTCGAACTCTAACAATAAATATTGCGCCATTTAGTTTTTAATTGAAAAAGATACCTTAGATGTATTTTAAATTTATAGATGAAATGAAGGTTAGAATAATTCTAATTATTCTATGAACAAAATCACAGTGTATTTATGCATTTCGTTGTAAATTATAGAGATGCATAAAAAAATATCTCTATATAGAAACTATATAGATTACCTCTATATTATCTCTACTTATATTTTATCTTATATTCGTCGCTGAATAGCCTGCCCAATTTTTTTTTTTGGTTTACGACTGTTAATGTTGTAGTCTTATAATTTTGAACCCAGTCCAGAGGACAAGGGATCAAGTATTGAGAGAAATTTTTCCTTCGTGGATGACTTTTTTATGGAACTAACCCACATTTGCGTTACATGGAGAGGAAGACCACGAGAACCTTCCACGGTTATACTGACTGCAAAGAGACTTTAACCAATGATCCGTCTACCACTGAGGCTATTTCCCGTCAGCACTGTGGTCGGTGCAAGTCTGATGCGGACAGCCATCGCTGAGATTCGAACTGGGTTCACCTCATTGGAAGGCAAGCTCTCTAGTCCCTGAGTCATTGTGGCTCATATCTCTATATATAGTGATATAGAAAAAATTATTTATCGAACTTATGTTATGTAGTGCAATGTAAAAAACGTTCCTTTCCAGGTAGCAATTTCTTAGCGTAGACCTCTATTTGAAATTCTAATCAATAAACTACGAAAAAAGAATGATAAAAGTATCCAAAATATAGCAAAATTTATCATATTTCTCGCTCTAAGGTTACATAATGACGAGATTTGGTGCGGTTGGAGTTTTATGGTGTAATTGACTAATTGAAGATTGTGATGAAAACTGGATTATAAAAATGATAGTTGAAGATGAAAACTGGATCATAATTACAATAAAACTTTTAACTAGAAGTATTTGTGGAGGGCGAGATACAAAATTAAAAGTATATTTTATCAATAAGACTTTCTAAGTGAAATAATGAATTTTGTATGATAATATTAATAAGGACAAGCCATGGGCGATAATATCCCAATGACCAGCTTAATCAAAAGTCAAATTAAAAGGTGATTGAATTGTTCCCAACAGACAGTTAGGAGCAGGGGAAGAGATCCATGGTGGGCAATTTATGGACGGATAAAATAATCAAAAAACAATTTGGCTGTAACTAATGGCCGAAAAGGATCGAGAAAATCAGTATAACCCGTAACTAAGCCATTTTTGTGGACAGAGAAATAAGGAATAAAAGTTAAAAATAGATTTTGCTGTTTGATTTAGTCGCGACAGTGAATTAATGAGTTTTACATTTGTATCTTATAATATCTATATAAATAATATACTCTACAATTTTTACCAAAGTGCTTTGGTAATAAATTTGATAAAATTAACAATAAAATTTGGTTTCATATTATGCGATAAAAATGCGTAGTATTATTATGATACCTTAGAGCATGGCATAAAACTAACTCGCCTAAATTTTCGTATTAGTTCTGCATACTAACGTGCGTTCAGTTTTGTTCTACTAAGCGTGTGGTAATAAGAACTATAATTCTGAAACCCGAATTACCGGTAAACCATTACCATATAAACTTAAAAATTGCGAAAAGAATAGTTTAATACGCACTGACTGAGGGAGCAGTTTTATAACGCAGTTGCTAAACGCTTGATAGCTCACCTTTTTTTTTAAGAAATAAGTAATTTCGTGACAAAATGATTGACCAAAATAACAAAATATAACTCAAGGTTTGCAAAATCACAAATACGGATAAATAAAATTCAGAAAATGATTAAGATTAGTAAACACCAATATTCAATATTTAACATAATAACTGGTAATATGAAATAAAATAACTATTTCCCTTTAAGTTTAAACCACGTATATAATTTACCAAATTAAGATATTTATTTGTTTTTTTAAAAAAAAAAATTCTAAGCAATAAAGCGTTCAATTTCGAAATTTCCAACAAAACTAATAAAAACTATCATTCTGCTTAAATCTTCCAATTAGAAGATTCCGCAGGACATAGCTTTTAGAACCACTCCTTTGGAAATGTTCGAAAAATCCAGGTAAAAGCAATAAGCTCAATCGACTTCCATAGGAAACTCATCATTACAGTTGTTAATCGGCTTACCTTCCTTTTTCAATTTTATTCGAACTTTGTTCTCAATGAGGCCTTTTTGTTCGAAATTCACTTCAAATAAGTCGAGTGGCTAATAGATTGGATGAGAAATGTCTTATATGGATTTATGTTGTCGAACATTTTCCGGTTCCTTATGTATTACAAAAGAAAGCAAATACATCTTGAATGTATTTCATCTTTTTTCTAATGTGCATTTATTTGCACGTAAATAAATAAGTATCGTATATTTATAAAAGTTGCATTTATTGTCTGTTATTTTCAGCTATTTAAATAATAAAATATATCTGGTTACATAGTATTCTAATAAATATAAATACGATTAAGCTTAGATATTACATGTGCTGGATATATATTAATAAATGTGATTGAACTTAGACAATAATTATGAAAAACACAATATGATTAAATTAAGTAAACAAAACTAATATAAAATATAAATATCATTATTATAATAAACAAGATAATCATAAATAAAATAAATAAGAAGTATTATTGGTAAATAAAAAGGTAAGATTTTTCCCTAATTAAATGGGAAATATAACCTGATAATAATTAAGAAATATTATTCATAAACAGAAACAAGTGATTTTTCACTTAAATATGAAATATATTCTGATAACAAATAAGAAGCATTATTTATAAATAAAAACGTAAGATTTTTGACTTAGTTAATAGGAAATATATTCTGATAATAAGTAAGAAATATTATCCATAAAACAAGTAGGAAATATTATTTTATAATCAATAGGAAATATTAACATAATAAGTGGGAATTACTGTTCACATAATAAGCAGAAAATATTTTTCATACAATTATTATTATCGTAAAAAATGGGAAATAATATTTATACAATTGATAGGAAAATGTATTTAGTTGAAATGTATTTCGTTAGAAAATGTTATAAACAAGAAATATTACCCAGGTGAAACATAGATCAAGTTTTATTATAATTGGCTGCTTCCAGTTAGTAAGAAAATATATTCAGCAGTTAATTAATTCAATAATCAGTTAATAAGCGGTTTTAATACCATCTTATTTATAGTTATTTTGCTGAAACGCAAATTAATAAATTGCTCAACCATACATATATATATATATATATATATATATATATATATATATATGTATATATATATATATATATGGTTGGTTGGTTCTAATGCCACTTGCCACACGGGCAAGCCTGCTTGGTGAAACCGAGCAAATTTAAGGTAGAGTCTGGTTTTCTTGTTCTTCAGTGGAGCCATCTATGGCCAAGAATTAGACTTCTGCCACACCATACGTCGCACCCGTTTATAGGGCGGACCCATTCATACATCCCTTCATTCATCCACAGATCGTAATTTTCACCTGAATCAGAGAACGATTGATCTCCAATCCAGTACCCCTAGAGGTTTGATTTGTTATGGGAACATGGAGGACTTTTGCGACTAGACTGATTTAACGTGCATCAGTCGCTTTACTACACGGGGATTCTTCGCCCGGTGGGGTTCGAACCCACACTCTCTCGGACATGGGCCCAGCGCCCTACCGACCAGGCTATCACAGCCCGTGTATATATATATATATATATATATGTATATATATATATATATATATATATATATATATCGAATTACAGCTCGAGAATCGCTGAATCGTCAAAAGTAAGAATTTTATTCCTGAGTGTACAGACTATTGCGAAAAATAATTTGTTAAATTCTTTTTATTTGTTACTACTTCCTTGAAAAATATTTTATTGTTATTACACTCTCTCCTTGATTCATTATATTTTGCTCATCTAAAATATCGCGTTATAAAACTGAAATTAATCTGGTTCTACTAGGCATCTGATTAAGGTTGCGTTGCCTCTGAATGAAATTATGGTGCAATATGATTTAAGTTTAAAGAATTTAAGTTGTTTTGTATTATTTTAGTGTATTGTTTTTATTTTAGTTCGTTAATTTCAGTTTGTTAGTTAAGTCAGTTTAGTTTCTGTGTCTGTAGTTTAATTCTTTTTGTTTTTTATTTTAGTTGTTATTATTTTAATTTATACCGTTTCTTTAAGATTATAATTTTTTTCCAGTTTATTATTGCTTAAAATTGTAACTATTTATTTAAACCAACACACAAAGCAAAACATAGTTTTATGTTTAAAATAAGAAAAGCTTAACCTTAAGAAATTGATAATTTTTCCTCATTTGTATCATTTATAGATTTATCTGTATTCACATCTCTGTTTAAAATCTTACTTTTTAGCAAAACACAAACGGGTAGAAGACACTTTTAAAGGTTTTCCCATCTATTAATTTGTTTTAAGCTTATGGAAAATCCTATCAGTTTCACTGCTTCATTCTCTTTGGAAATTATTAGAGTTTAGTTAAAATAGTACGATCAGATAATAGAACTTTATAATAATTCACATCAATAATTTGGAATTCAACAACTTTTTTTAAGCAGTCAAAGAATATTCATTGTCACGTAATCAAGGTAGGTGAAAGATTTACAACAGTTTGACCACTACAGGAATAATAATTTTTTTTTTATAAGTCGAACTTAATAAACAACTCTAGTCCGAAGAATATTAATGAAAATTTTGCCATATTAGCTTAGGTGAGCTTAAAAGGATTTTCCAACCACGATAATTGAATTTATTACTATATTGCACGTTTAAGGAGCAAGTAACTGATAATTAACATTAAATAACATAATCTTGCCTATGTCAAGTATAATTGCAAGCTACATAATACAGAATAAGTAACGTAGATGGAGGCAAAATTTTGTTAAGGCATAAAATGTTCCATAGGGAAGGAAATTTTATTTTTATGACTTTAAATTCAGTTTAATAAAAAGGATATTAAAAAACCTTGAAATAATTGTTGGAGGATATAAATTCAATGCAATAAGGTGATATTCAGATTACCAATAACAATTGATAAAAGTGTTAATAATAAATTATTGCAATAATTTATTTATTATGTAAACATTTTTCATTTTCAAAAATATAATAAATTTGTCACGTCAATAATTCCCTGATGCATGATAAAAGTTTAATAATATGGATTCATATAAAATTTCACTAACAAATACAACATATACAGTAGAATACAACAATTTTTTATTGTTTCCATGCATTTTAATGAAAAACAAGTATTTTATTAGCATTGAACTTATTAAAAAGCAAGAATAAAGCAAGAGTAAGCAAGAATAAAATTTATAATAAGTGATACAAAACAGGAATAAAATATTTTAATAGCTGTTAGAATTTATTTTTTTATGGTTCTAAGTTCAGTTTAATGAATAAAAATCTTTTAGTAATTCAATAAAGCCACCGAAGAATTTTAAAACATTTTCTTCTATTTTATGATCTAAAAACAGTTACAAATGTCACTTGCCTCTCAAAAAAGTTAGATGCACATTATCCACGTGATACAAATAATATAAGTGAATTCTGTCATTTGCACGTGTTTTAGAGGTCTGTTGTATGTAAAAAAAATATTATTTTTTGTTTCTTTTTTTAAAAAATAGAACTTCTTGTGCACGTAATTTGCTTATAAGCACTAAATTATACTTAAAGTTTTGGCTAAACTTACACGGAGGGAGAAAATTCCGGTAAAATTACCGCACTGTATAGTAATGACATTTGTTTTGAAAAACGAAATTCTAGTTAATGAAACCTAAATATACCGAACGGTTTTTAAGGAATTCACTTAGTTATTGTTTTGTTAATATGGTAACGGTTTAGAGGAAAACCTTTTTTTTTTCAAAATTATAGAGCTTACTACCACACATTTAGTAAAAAATACAAAACTGAGGAGTAATTTTAACCAAATAAATTGTTTTTATGCCGCGCTCTAAAAGTATACATGATAAAATTAAAATTTTTTACCACATTTACCAAATTTTATCACCTTTACAAAACCACATTTTGTTGCCAATTTTACCAAAATTATTACTAAAGTGCTTCTGTAAAAATTAACGAGGTTTTGGTGCTCCATAGAGCCAGTAATACAGTAAATTTAATCTTATTTTCGTAGTTCTCAGAGTAAGAAAAATCATCGAAACAAGATTGAATACCTGATGAAACTTGGAAGTGTTTCTAATTTTCACCTTTAAACTCTTCTTTGTTTTTTTCTTCCAGCTATCAAACAGGTTTTTTGTTTTTAATCTCACCTTCTTCACTTCTGATTCGATAGACTCCGAAAAATTTATTTTTTTCAATTTATGATAACAAATTGCGATCTCTAATGTTTATGCATTTAGGAAAATAAGTCTAAAGAGTTAAAAACTAACAAATCAATTAATTTTCTATAAAGAAACAAATAAATTCTATCTTAAGGATAATATATACTACTTTAAGGATAATAAATACTACTTTAAGGATGGTTGCTTCGGAATACCCTGCATGTTATTACACATGTCATTGAACGTTGAAAGATATCATTAAGGCAATCAGTGTTATGAAATTTATAAATATGTAGTATTACGTTTAGAAATGCTATATAATTTTTAATACCTTAGCTTTGTGATATAACGCACCGTTGCATTTAATAATATTTAAGAATATCTAGTTTAAATGTCACGAAAAGCATCGGCATGCGAAGTAAAAAAAATAATAATATCGACTAGAGAGGCAGCAAAAATGACTTTTCACTTCTTTATCCAGCGTAAGTACACCTTAGATGTCAAAGATGCAACTTCAAATTTTTAAATGTTTTACTTGTTTTTTTTTCGGTTTTGTTTTAAATCACCATTTCCGCCGGTATTTTTCCTTTTGATAATAACAGAAAAAAAATCTTTAAGCTATTTTATTTTTTTACCAGCTGATGATTGATGACTTATTTGAAGAAGACATTTTTGCGTTTAAATCTGTCTAAAACCTTACACAGAGTAATGTCAGAGAACATTATATTTTATTCTAAAGTGATTCAAGCACTTTAACTATACGATGTGTTCATTTATACATGAGCAGGTAAAATGTCAAAGCGTTGTTATAAGATTTTGTAGTTTAAAAGTTGCTAAACTATAGTGATACAATATTTAATAGAACGCAAAGTTTTAATTAAAATAATGTTACGATAAAGTGCAGTTTTATTTTATAACCGTCGTTGAACAGCTGACCCAATTTTGTGTTTATGACTAACAATGTTTAACTACGTAGACTTTAAATTTTGAAACCCAAAAGACAAGGGAACTCCCGGAACAAGTATTGGGAGAAATATGCCTTCGTTGAGAACTCTTTGATGGAACTAACTCACATTTGGATTACATGAAAAGGAAAAAAACGAAAATCTTCCACGATTAGCCTCATAGCAAAGAGGACTCTAACCTATGATCCATCTACCACTGAGGATATTTTGCGTCTGCACTGTGGTCGGTGTGAGCCTGATGTGGAATTCGCATAGACCAGCCATAGCTGGAATTCGAACCCGGTTCACCTCTTTGGAGTTGAATGCAGGGCAGTTTTACTACAGCTAAGCTTATGCTAGCTTAAATTGTTAGGAATAACTTAATGATGGTTAAGTTATTTTACTTGTATATTCAGTGGGGAGACGGCTTGGTGAATCTTGCTCAGGTGAATCTCGCTTAAGGCATGGATATTTCACTGAATGCGTTGTCCTCTGGTATGTGAATGTGGCGCAACTTATGAAAGAGCATCAGTGGCATTGTGGCGTGGGTTATGTTGTTCGCTTCCGTGATTTAGGCTTCCGCACATGAACTCTGATTCGACCAATTAAATTTATCCCACCACAAGATTTAACCACAAATCGTTTGTGGTTGCCCCCGTTTTACATGGTGGACGCTACAGGATGGGCACAGCTGCAGCTTAAGGCAGGTTCACAGCTGCCAATCGGGAAACGTTAAATGAGCTACACTTCCGGCATCCTCGATGCCAGGAATGAGAGTTCAGTACCTGTCATTAATAAAAATTATAGATATGTAGTGGAGTCGAATATACCGACATTTATTTATTTAAAACATAATAGTGCGGAAAATTGTCACATGTAATAGAAAACTGAAAAACATTACGCTTATCAGTGGGGCGCGAATGCAAAAAAATAGACAGAAAATTGGTTCTATCAAAAATTTTCACAATACAAGCATAAACCAGCACGGGTAAAGAATGGAACGTTGTAAGAGTAATCAAAGTGTCAAAGAATAGAAAAGATCATGAAAAATTATCTAGCGTGTTTATCTAAAGAAAAAAGAATTAAAACAATTTCTTATCAAATTCATTCATTTATATTAATTTTTTCAACAAGTTTGGTTTTTTTTAAGTCGAGTTTCTTATTATAAAGTCAAAGATGGAAAATTAAATTACAGGAATTTGCAAAGTAAGAACGAAGTAAAATTGCATATTAGTGAAGATGATTTTGTAACTAAAAATACTTCCACCACGTTTAAAAGCATTAACATTTCAATCTATAGTTTAAATATCAAGTGTAAGAAATATTTCATGATTTCAAATTCCATATCTATTTTCATTAAAATGACTAAGCATCATAATGTATCGTCCAGATCAACAGCAAGGGCATATAATTAGGTATCATATCATAGTTTGTCACCTGGAAATCTTTGGAACGAAAAACGTTGCCATTTATGGAAGGGCAAAGAATGATCCACGCAACTATTGCCATAGAAACATACAAAAACTTTAGGTTACACTTTCGTTTCACTCATGGGGAACATATTTCAGAAAGTGATGAATGTTTACTAAAAAATAATTTATTTCTGTAAAGCAATGTGGAAAAAATATATACTCTGTTCTTTGACCGAATAGTTGAAAAATTAACGAAACTGAAGTTGGAGTTAAACTCTTATGTTTAATGTTAAAGGTGACAAGTTTTTTTTCCTATTAAACTTCATACACTGATAAAAAAACATTAATCAGTATTTGGTGCGAAGTTTCTTATTATCCCACAGTTTAGTTAAATTAAAGATCATACTATTTTAGTTGCAATATAAATTTTGAAGTATGATCAAGAAATACTTATACCGTGCAACTGACTGCATCAAAATTTGGTTACAATACTTTGACGATGATAGTAAGCTGAACGATATTTGTATAATATTTTTCGGATACGATTTTATTGATGGATTTTTCAAAATGATGTTTACGGATGATGCACCTAAAATGCCGACACTTTATACCGTAATTTGATCCAAATTTTTTTACAGTAAACTGTTTCTAAATTTGATTTGCCATGATTTCCATTTCCTGCAAGTTTTACAAGATTTATATACTTCGAAAACGCATTATGTATAAAAACCTGTATTGAAGGACTTAAAAGAATTAACTTTTAATTAATATATTTTCTATACTGTATTATCTATTCAGTTTCCATAGAATATTTTGTTCTAAATCATCGATTTGTAGTCAAAGTGTACACGATGTTTCAAAAGTATCATGAAAATTACATTTTGAAAGTATATTGCACACATAAAATTTAAGAAAATCAGTAACAGATATTAAAATCAATATCAGACTTTGAATGAAATTTTTATTTGAAGAAATAGTTTTTATTTCTAAGCTAATATTTCTTTATAAAACATCAAAACATAAATGATATAACGCAATTGTCCATCGTTATTGGTGCTTTTTTATTAGCCGCAAAAAACGCATGGTAGGATCCAGTTTTCCCACAGTAATTTTCTTATTGGTTTGGTTGCATCAGCATAAAAATTGATATAAGTCATAAAGTAAAATTCCTGCAATTATTTTTGTTTTCCTAATTTAAAGCTTAAAATTACCTGTACTGTTATTATTACGTTTATTATTTGTTTTCAAAATTAAGAGTTTAAGAGGATTGTTTTTTCTGTTATTATTATTATTAGAATAATGTGATTACACGTTACATTTCAAGATAAAGTTAGTTACATCGGTGTCTGATCGTATTAACTGTTTTACAATTATTTTTTGGTGCAAACTACATTAATATACAAAAAGATTCGTTAAATGATTTAGAACTTAACTTTCAGCTTCATGCACAAAGTGATGAATGCAGAACTTGAATTTAAAATTCATCCATCTGTTTGATCAGCAAAAATATTAAATTAATGCTGTGAACCCACCAAATTTATTATAATAGTGCACTTTAAATTTTATTTTAAAAAATGATTACTTAGAAAAATGATTTATGTTCACTTTTAGATCTTAATAGTATCATAAGGGAAATATTTGGATGTGGAAAGGGGAGGCACAAGTGTTCGTATTATGTGGGGTGAGTTGTTATCGACAATGTCAACCTTGATCTATGAGAAGGTACCCTACATTGGTGACCTGATGACGTGATATGATCACGACTACTTCGATAAATGGTCCACATTGATCAGTTTAGTTAACTTACTATTTGTGACTGCGTCAACGTCCTCCTCGCATTGTTACTTCTCAGTCTCATCTACACCGAAAGGGATCCTGCACACCTTCGACTGTTAATAGCAACACAGGAGTGACCACATACACAACCATGAACGTAATATAGCTCTCATGGTTAAAGCTAAAAATCCGGTCACCTTAATCCAGCTCTCCCGGTCTCTCACAAATACAGCAAGTAGTGGTATCCGTTTATCGAATTCTCTATCTGATAAAATTCTGGATGGGGAGTATTGTGGTGTAACTACCACTGCGATTATTAAACATCAATTCACTAATACATACTCATAATAAAATACTTGTTAATTTGGATCAATTTTGAGGTACCTTTTGATAGATGAAAGTTGGCACTGTCTAATGGTCTTTCCCCATAAGAACATATATTTTTATTTGAATAATTTCAACTGTTTTATCCAAAAAACAGCAATTATTGCGACGCAATCATTGAACAGCGTCATCGAACAGGGGGCTTAGCCTCCTAGTATTTATTTATTATTTATTTGAACTACAATTTTTTTTCTTCTATTTTCAGATAAATTGTGCCTTTCTATTATATCTACAATGTTGGGAGTCGTTTAGAAGAAGCTGCCGATCCATTGTTTATGAAAGTGGAATTTTAATAAATTTAAAAACAAACAGTCATTATAGCAAATGTTACTCTTTTTAAAAAGAAGTAGTTAAAGTGATTAATGTAGACGAATGTTATGGCTACAAATCTCAAAGGTGTGAAGAGAAAAACACACTCTATAATACCACTGGAGCCGATAGGCCATTATAGAAATTTATGTGAGAGGTAAGTGGAGTTATATTCTACATAAGTATGCTTAAATTGCGTGCTGCAGTCACTTGATTTATGTAAATAAAATGTACTGTGATAGTCCGTTTGCAGTTTTATTTCTCGTGCGAATAGCTAATGAAACAACAGGAAGATCCCATTAAAAAAGGCATACAGGTTGAAGAAATGAAAAGATGTAAGTAAATTTGCCTTAAAAACGTGAAAAAAATTAATGTTTTGAGGAAACAAAGAAGTAAATGAGATTTTTTTTCGTGATTAGCTTTTTTGCAAGAGTTGTTTTTATAAGCTATGGAAGATGATTAGATTCCAGAAGATTTCCAAAAATTTGTAGAAAGAACACAAATTACTGAGGATAAATCATCATTTTCCTTTTTTTTTCGATGGAAATGTAAAAGTTGATGCGTGAAAATTATTATAATGATTCGAGAAAGTTGAATAATTATTATTTCAAAATGTATTAAGAGTTGTATTTCTTGCTTAAAAATGTCACCCCGACATTCCAAAATATATTGCTTTCACTTCGTAAATTAAATGATAAATTTAATATCTTAGTTTCTCTTAACATTAAATTAATATTAGATGTCCTATTAATTGTAATAGTTATTATAATAGGAAATATCCTGTTAATTGTAAAACTCAATATATAAGGTGCTGGTTATATGCATTTTTGGATTACTTGTCAGAAATGAAATTAAAAAAAATACTCAAATAATTTATTAAGTTCGAAAAAGACTTTGTATTGAAATCTAACTCAAAGCGACTGTTAAAGGTTGGACTGAAAATACCAAAACCTATTTAATTGATGTAGAAAACAGAGAGGAGTTGAAGGATGAACTAGTTTTAATTTTTTTCATCTCGCTTTCCTCCATAGTGAATATGTGAATGAACATGAACGATGAATTTCTGGGGTCATCTTGATTTTTCCTCGCATACTTTTTCCGACATGGAATGAAAAAATGTGGTAAGTGTACTAAATACGGAACACCGTGCATATTGTCTAGTCTGGTTAAGAATCTTTTGTAATGCACAATAGTGCAAATTAGATTGAATTGAACATAATTCTGATAAGTAAATTGTTATTTATAATCCTCTGAAATAAGTTTTAAAATTGAATTTTCAGTGCTCCGAAATATGAAATGCGATTTCAGACAATGCCGAAATGTATAGATTCTGCGCAAGTAAAAGAAAAAACTTGTGAAGGCAAAAAAACTTTCTCCGTTTATATTTTAAGATTTTTTTCATAATTGCTACATTATAATTATTCATACCGTATACGGTATGAATAATATTATAATTTTTTATATTTTTTATAATTTTATTATAATATTATAATATATTATAATTGTTTAATGAATGGTTATGATACGAATAGTATTCATACACTGAGAAAAAAAGTATGGGCAAAACTACCAGAATATGGTAAAATTTACCATATTTCTGGGTTTATGGGAACAGTAAAAATTTTGCAGATAAGAGTTGGTAATGATTTTTTTTTTATTTTTGTAAAATTAACAATAAAATATAGATTTAGAATGTACGGTAAAATTGGGTAATTTCATCATTACACCTTAATGCATGGCATAAAAAATCATTTATTCGGTAAAATATATTTTTAAGTTTTGTATTTTTTTTTATTGAAGTGTGAAAATAAGAACTGCAATTTTGAAAAGTAGAATTTCCGTTAAACCGTTACCAAGTAAAAAAAAAATGAATCGTTTAAATACCGTCTATTTTGGTACTTATAAACCAGAATTATGTATTTCTTTTTTTAAATTAGAAACGTCATTACCATACAGTACGATATTTTACCAGATTTATTTTCTCCGTGCTTCGTTCTCAAGGTATTTAAAAATATACGATTAATTTGTTTGGAAAAGTAACTTTGATTAACTTAATAGGTAAAAGCTGTCAGCTTTGCAACTTTCAGCCATTTAGAATAGCTGTGAGCAATAAGATGTAAACAGGCTGAGGTGGCCGCAGAAATCAAAATTCAATCAAATCATTCTTATAAAAATGATTGATATTATGATTAATTTATATTCTAATAAATATAAGGAATATTTATTAGAATGTAAATTAATTACCCTTTGTGCCGGTACTTCTTCCTGCAATTTTATCCGGATTTTTTTACAGTGCATATAAAATTGCAAACGTATATCATAAAAATATATTCTAAAAATAGCTAGAGAAAAAGGCATTTTTTTTCCTGATTCACAAAGAAATGTAACTCTGACTATGCTCTTGTCAGTTGCAGTTTTTCATTGACTTAACTGTAAGTTATTCACGTTAGCTTATATATTTCGATAGTCTTTAAAGACGCATGGAGGTCTTTAAATCTTTTTCATTCTTCTTTGAAAGAAAGCCATTCATTATCCTTCAATCTTGATAAGAGGTAGAAATTTATCTGCACATTTTAAAATTTTTAAATAGGAGTATTTAATACTCACATATTTATAGAGTGTAAATTTTTTTCGATGACTCTTTCTTTCTTTTTTCTTTAGTTAAAGTTAATACTTGTTGAAGTTATACTTCTTATGCGACTTCCAACAAGGTTGCGTTAAACGTTTAACGATACATTTTTATTGGCCGGGAAATCACGTGGTAGGATCCAGTTTTCCCTCATTCATTTCCATATTGTTTTGGTTCCCCCTAGCATAAAAGTCATAAAAGTATTGCTTTTCTATAAATATTTTTTTAGTTTGATTTGATACACATATAATTTAATAGGGTAGTATTTTTTATTTTCAAATTTAGTGAATAACAATTGTAAAAAATGAGTGAAAACAATCCCACGGACAATGCGACGGATTTAAGGTAATGTCAAGGTACGTCTCTTGTGAATATCAATTAATTGTTAGGTTTTCTCTTCTGAAATTACATTATGACGCATTCACATACATTATTAATACAAATACATTTACCAGGGTGAGACGATGAGGCAACCACAAGCACTTCCACTGGTTCAAGAGGTCCACGAGGGAAAAATGCACAATATTACCGTGATTACAGAGCACGGAAGCGAGAGGAGCAGGAAAAAGAGTCGTTGAATAGAACTAGTGATCCTTCTACGACTGCTGATGCTTCTACAATCAACGTCGCAGGTTGCGAAGTTTAACTTCTTCCGCGTGGAGGGACTCCACGCACTATTTTTTTTATTTAGTTTTTTTACATTGTTTTGTTAAATAATGCTTCAAATATAGATATATTTCTTTATATCTTGACTTTAAGATCTTCTTTTCATTATTTCTTAATTGGAAGGATTTTTATTTATTTTCAGTAACGGTAAAAGTTTGATATGGAGAATTCAAAAATTTCCTTTTGAGGGTATTTATGAAACATATTTTTATGTTATTCCTTAATAATTCTTTTAAATAACGTGTTCTTTCTTAAATAGTTCTTGAGAAATTATAAAAGGTCTGAAATTATTAAATAAATGCAAACTAAATATGAATTAAATAAAATATGTTCAGTAATTATAAAGGTTAAATATTAACATGCTTTAGTAAGAGAACATGCCGCATTTAATTTCAAATTAGCTTGTTTGATTTCTGAAATACGTCCTACAAACGTACGTTTAATATATTTAACCTTACATTTCCGTAAATTTAATACCTTATCATACTTTTTTACTTTTTTTAAAAAAAAAATTGAATATTATTTAAAATTTATTCATGGTTTTGTACTTATCTTGAAAAATTGAACTTTTTCGTTCGTCCCCTCTTTGTTAATAGATGCAAAATTATCTAATTTTCTTTCTCAAAATTGTATGATTTAAATTTTAGTGACCTAATGAGATTACCCAAAGTCATTAAATAATACAAAGTTAAACAAGATAAAATTATATTTATAGCTGTATCAGTAAATATATAAATATGAAATTCACAACTCAAGATTTCATATTATAAAGTTCAGTCTGAAATACTTATCACGTTTCTATATATGAATATTATTAATAATTATATTAAGCACTAAAAATTTTTAGACGTGATTTTTTAAAAATTTTTTGTTGTTGTTTTTTCTATTTTTAACCTTATACTTTCATTATCTGTTTCATGAAAATTTCATCATAAAAGTATGTAAAAAAAGCGAAATTTTGCATTCAAATATTAATTATGTCATTGTAGATAAATTCAAATAATAAGAAGATAAGAGACGGGAAAATTGGTGAAAAATAGACGTTGAGAAAAAGAAGGTGTTTAATCTGAGGACATGCTAGATTTTTAAAATCTTCAAAATTTCTGAAATTATTCTGAAAATATTTTTAAAATTTTCTGAAAATATTCACAAACTGTTTCGCAGTCTAGTAATTTTTTTTTTAAATGAAGCACTAATTTTTATTTTGACCTTTCCTATTTAATAAATTTCTTTTGTTTTGAGATATCTTTAGATTTTCTGAATGTTCTTCAGACTTAGATTTTTTTATAGTTCGTAGGTTTTAATTTTTTCTTTTATTTTATAACTGTCGTTGAACAGCCGACCTGATTTGGAGTTTACGGCTACCAATGTTCAACTTCGTTGCCTTGTAAATTTGAACCCGATCCTGAAGACAAGAGAACTCGTGGATCAAGTATTGGGAGCAATTTTCCTCATGGAGGACTTTTTGATAGAATGAACAATCATTTGCGTTACATGGAAAGAAAAACAAGCATGGAAACCTCCCACAGTCAGCCTGACGCCGAGAATATTAGAAACCATGATCCGTCTACAATTGAGGATATTTTACGTTAGTAGTGTGGTCGGTGCGAGAAGGATGTACAACTCGTATAGACCAGCCCCATTGAAGGGATTATAATATAAAATTCAAAAATTTAACTTTTCCACCAGAATAAAATTTTTTTTTTGAAAATACTTCCCTTAAAGTTTGCAATGGTTTATTCGATTTAACTATTTGAAAAATGTGTCAGACATTTTAAATTTATTTCAATTCCTACCTATAACAATGGCAAAATATATTTCGATGGGAATATAAATTTCGGAAAACAAAACTTTCTCGCTATGTTAAATATCGTGAATGTCTCCACAGCCGCTGTTTTGGTTTTCAACTTAACGTTACATTTTATTTTGAGAGCAGAAACTAAAATATATAAAAATTTGAAATTGGTAAGGTATATGAAAAAATGTACAAAGAGTACAATGAAATAATAAATTTAAACGTTCGATAATTAGAAGGAGAATTATTAACTGTAAAACTTTGTAAGAAACAACACCATACGGACGCTACGAGCCACAGTCATGCAACACAACTGCAGAATTGAAATTCGGTAGGTATTTGGGTATGGGAAATGTGAATATTTGTATTCGGTACGTGAAATTCGGTATGTAATTGGGTTAACGTAGAGTTTTTTCATAATTCCAATTATTCAAAAATTATTACAATTTCAGGTGCTTTTTTGCGAGTTTTTTCTTACTTTTTTTGCTTTGGGTAACATTTTGCTTTTTTTGCACAAAAACTATCGCACTAAAATTTCTAAAATACGAAGGTGCCTAGAAAAAAGTACAGAGATTAGGCTGGAATAAAAATTTATTTCGATTCAACCCTTAGAATGTTCGATAATTATTAATTGTCAACTATGAAGGTAAACAACACCATTATTGACCGATCTGCGTGAAGCTGAAATGCAACAACTAAGTTATAATTTGTGCTAAAAGAACCATTTTTCTTGTTGAACTTAAGTCAAATTTTGTTTAAAAACTCGAATTTGCATAAAATTATTGCAAAATTTAAGTACTTTTTCGTTTTTTTACACCCTTTTTTGTTTTAAATATTGATCTTATATCCATTGTTGCAAAACATTTATTTTTTCCTCACGAGATCTTAATTTCGTTATTTTATAAGCTCGCGCTCGAGTAGATGTAAATCAAAAGCAGCGAAAAAAAGAGAAAGAGATAGATATAAAGAGAGATTACTAACATAAATAGAATATAATCGTCTATTTCGTTACGATTAATATAGTAACAAAATGTTATAACATAAACCTGTAATATAATTATCATATACGCTCATATACGTCAAGCGAATTTCAAGAATTCTTCATATCTTAATCCGGACTGTTTCCATATCAAGCAAATGTTTTTTATTCTTTTCAAATCTCAAGTAGTAGCTAAGACAGGAAAATATTCATTTAGTAGCAAAAATAACGACTCTTTTAATATGAGCTTATTGTGGCATCACGGCAAATTCGTAAAAAAATCAGGAGTTAACGGGTTTTAAACACCCATTTTGAGCTGTCTCCATTTTTTAAACACACATTTCGAGCTGGGTCCTTTTTTTAAACACTTATTATGTCCAGAAGAGAAAACTGTCTGATGATTTTTTGCTTCATTTGAAAAGATGGAAAATCCATTAAACATGTAAAGACGCAAAGCAAAGTACTAAAAATTTACTTTCAAAATCTCATATAATGCGTACAGTTGGTTTAATTATTTGTTGTTAAAATTCTTCTTACTAAAATATGTGATGTATGCAAATAATAATTGATTGAAGAAGCTAATACTTTTTTGTTATGATTGGAAAATCTTGATTTCAAGTCGGATTATATTTGAGTATTTATTTTTTTAAAGATGATATTTAAACCAGGAGCTAGTGTTTTTTAGTGGAGACTAATCCCCACAATATATGAACAGTTTCCAATACAACCTTTGTGTTTGAATTTAAACCAAAAACCGAAAATGAATAACTTGCTTCAAAGTTTTTTATATGTTTAAAAGAGTTTAATAAATGAAAGATAGCGAATCGGAAAGGTAGGTTCTCAACAATTTATAATAGTTGTTAGAATAAATTATTGAATTTTTTTTAAAGGTTTATAAACCTTTTTAGTTAGATGTTGCAACTTCGCATATTTTTTAAAATGTGTTTTCAAGTTACGAAAAACACATTGGGAATAAAGTTATGCTAAAAACTGCTAAAATAGAGTAAAATTTACTTGTTTAATGTTCAAAGAGAGACACCGAAAAGCTCATTGATATTTTGCCGAAGAGATTTGGCAATGATTTCATTAGCTAGAAAGTACGGTTTTATAGTATATGATAAAATTTGGAAAATGTGGTAAAATTTGTTAATTTTATCATGATACCTAAGAGCAAGGCATAAAAAACATTTATTCGGTTAAATTTACTTTCCAGTTTTGTATTTTTACTAAATGTGTGGTCATGAGAACTATAATTTTGAGAACCAGAATTTTCAGTAAGCTACTACATATGGACGGTTACCAAATGAATAGTTCAAATATCGTTTATTTTGGTTTTATTAACCAGAATTGTGTTTTTTTTTTTACCAGAAATGTCATTATAGTATAGTACGGTAATTTTGGTAAAATTATCGTATGGTACGATAATTTTACCAGAATTTTTTTCTATGTACTTTTTTATAAAGTTGTTTTGAAGTCAATAAATTATTAAAAACATCTTGAATAAAATGCTTTCGGTATTTTTTTTTAAAAAATTTAACACCATTATTTCAATCACTGTCTATAACGTCACTCAGGTTCTCATTAGAATTCATAATATAATAGAATGGAAATGACAAAATGAATATAAATAATATGAAATAAAATTAGTTTTACTTACTATTATGCATAAATATATTAATTATTAATGAGAATTATTTTATCAACAAATTATAATTTTAAGAATAAATGAAAATTACGTGTCACAAAAAACGCTTAGCTCTGAAAGATGTTTTTATGCATGTTGTTTTTGAATTCAGAAATTCAGTTGATATTTTGTTCAGCATCAAAAGTTTAAACCATAAGTGATTAATCTTATAGTTTGAGATTAATTTTTGCGACTGCTGTTAAAATACGAACTAGAAGTTATTAAAACACAACTCTATTTTAGGAAATGAAAAAAAAACGGTCTTACAAAACTTAACAACTTTTAATTATATTTTAAACATAACAAGCAAAACAAAAATGAATATCATACCAAAGAACTAAACAATCAGTAAACCTATTAAATCGGAAAATCAGTTGTGTATATACTTTAGATTGTAAATGTATAAGTGAGGCTAAATATTTTCGGAGGAGATATTTGAAGCAAAATAAATTTAATTTAAGTATGAAACATGAGAATTATTATACGTTACCTTGGATTTACATACAATGACGAATGCTCTATAGGTAAACCATAGTTAAGGTGGATATATATCATAGAGAAAAAAAATACAGCGTATTGTTTTTACACAATCTAAAAAAAAACAATATTAATAAGTTGACCACCAAAGAGAAATATTTTTTTTATTTAATAAATTAATTTTTTTGAAACACAAATTTAATTTTAACTGACTTATTTGGTTATCTTATTATATAAAACGCTAATACGTACGTATGTATGTATGTATCAATAAAATCGATGATATTTCTTTTCTCGCGCTGGCAACAGTTTTCATTTTTAATTCATTTTTAGTAGATTAGTTAATTGCAATAGTAAATTTTAAATTTTCATTAATTAGTTTGAAATTACTTTCAAGGCTAATTAAAAAAGCAATTATCTCCTTTAATAGCAATTTTTATAAAATCTAAAACCCTTAAGGCGGAACTTAATTTGTTGAATAAATGTTTTTGATTGCTTTTCAATGCAGATATATTTAAAAAAAAATTGCATTTCAGGTAAGAAATACATAATGTATAATGATAAATGTATAGTTTTCGTTTTATTCCAATAAAATGTACTTCTAATCGATTCTAAAATTGACATTTTGAGTTATTACTCTTTGTCTTTAAAAATACGGAAGAAAATAATTCCCCATGGGAAATAATCGAAATATTTCCTAACATGGAAAACGAGTGATACAAAAGGCTTCTATCATCTAGTGAAATAGGAAATAAGCTATGAGCGCTGTATTTTGAATGGTGAAGTGGAATGCTCATATCGATACATGACTTTCAATTTAAGAAACAGCTTATTAAATTGAAAATATATATGAAAATCTAAATTTTGCCGATTACCATTTGAAGGAAGTTCCGAATATTTATAAAAATCAACTGTTTTGTGGACAAAATTGCTTTACGAGATATGCAAGGAAATTGAAATATTTATAGGTAATTTAAAAAAGAGTTTTAAGCTTATTATTTATTTTTAGTGAGATAAATTCACATTTACTCATCGATATATTACAAGCATCGTTATATTACAAGCATCGTTATATTACAAGCATCGATATATTACAAGCGATATATTACAATAAATTATTTCTGATGTTGTTTTTAAAAGTTTTTATCTTATGTATAAGGAATTAAAAAATAACAAAGTTACACAATCTGTTATAAGCAAGAATAATACATTTCAAGTCTAAATAATAATGAAAAAAAACTTCCTCGAGGATGATCCGAAGATAAGCAATCACAATTTTGATCCCCTCGGCTTTGGTAGCCCGATGATCTGCGCACGAAGTCGAGCACTTTGTGGTAGAACAGTTTAACGAGGATCAATACCGTGCACCTTTGGTCCCTACGCAGTCTGATCAAAGTTGTCACTCTCTAGCTTACTGATCGCAGCCTGCGATGCTTGACTTCGTTGTAAATGGTTTCTAACAAGTAAATGTAAAGAAATGTTCCTAACCGTAAACTTTCATGATTAACTGGATGGACAGATATCTGCTGGTTATTTTACCGTAATATTTGAATAAAAATTCTTACAGTGGATGAAGTAGGATTCATATAGTTTTTTTTAAAAATCGCGGACTATTCTTGCTTGAGTGTTAGATTTTTTTGTATACATTTAAAGAATCGTTGGAGTAGCACATTAATTTAAAATAATTTTAAAAAAAAGAAAGAAAAAAATTTATATATATATATATATATATATATATATATATATATATATATATATATATATATATATATATTTTGTGAGTGCTCCTCACACTGTTGTATTGATATATTTTGCTTTGGCTATATTAATACAATATTAGAAAGCACTCCTTTTGCGGATATAATCGTGTGAGCTGATGAAGAGATTATATCTTTTCTTAGTTTTGTTTTCCAAATTTTAATTATTTTATTTTTTTTTTTTTTTTTTTTTTAAGGTATTAAAAATTATGATCTTTTAAATTCTTTTAAAATATTATTGCTAATAATTTTTTTCTCTTGTCATTATTTTGTATTTTTTCCCATATTTTCTCAATTTGTTAGCTTATATATATATATATATATATATATATATATATATATATATATATATATATATATATATATATATATATATAATATATGATTCTTTATATGACGCATATAAAGAATAGTTTTTATCTTAGGATAATTATTCTTTATTCAGAAATATCGCATTTATAGCAATAGATGTGTCTTGATAACGACTATTTGCTTTTACCATTCTTGTTTCTCTACAATTTAGCTTTTTATTTTATTCATGTTTTTCATGTTAATTTGTGTTTATATATATATATATATATATATATATATATATATATATATATATATATATATATATATATATATATATATATATATATATATATATATATATATATAGTCATAGTTATAAAAGACGTATGAATGATTTTACATCTTTAACGATAAATGGATATTTTTGAAGAATTGGGTACGTGTAAATCGAGGAGACAACGTGATTAGGCCCAACCATATGATTTAAATAACTTAGTTAAGTCTAATCACGGGGTTGAGCTCGGCGGGTTCACTTTACAAGCAATAAGGCTTGGTTTATTATAGCTCTGAGACAATTTTCGGATCAGATTTATTTGGACACATGTAAGCGTGAATGAGTGTCAAAACTGTTTGGCTTCCAATTTACCCACGATGACTTCGCTCGCTGGTATCCAATTGCGCGACCAATTATTTCAATGATTTAAGAAAATATCACATTTTGGAATTTAAAAATTCATTATAATTTGCATTTCGGTATACCTTTAATCGGTATACCTAAGTAAAATTTTTTAAAAAGAAAATGTTAAGCAATGTATATTTTAAAACATTCTAAAAGTACCTTCGTCGTACTTTCCATAGGCAAAAAATAATCCGTCATTACATATCTAAAGTAAATGTAGGAAAAATATAATTTTCTATTTTTACGCATGCGCCAAACATGCCGTTTGTGAAAATTGTTTTCCAAAATACCGATGTTTGAAATAAATTTCCCAGTATTTTTTGGTCATCGACTATCAAATTTGATTTATTATAAAATTGCCCCACAAAAACCTTTTGTAAGTATTATTCGTATTATGGATCATTTTTAGGAGTATATTTAAGAGTCATGTATCAAATTTCGTTAATAATATTTACCAATACTAAGATTTATTAGTAATACGGATAATTTTAATAGTCATAGTCGAAAGAGAAAGATATAGAACTTCTATAGAATAAAATATGTATTAAGACATTTTTGTCAAAAATATGGATTTCTAATAATCCTAAATAAGCCTATTACTGATGAAGTTTAAATTGTATTAAATTCGGAAGACAATTAGGATTCGGAAGAAGTTAAAAACTGGAAATATTATGATATATTGAATTTATGCTGAAAAATTATTGTATTCAATTCAACAGCGGCTAGCATTCTCTGTTAAACATTGATATTCATCATTAGGTGAAATAAGCATTTTAAAAATTATTATTGATGATAAAAATGCTGGTTCTGAATAAAAATATAATCATTTTTGATTTTGACAAAATCAAATAAGTCCAGTGAATACGCCTGAAGGATTTACGTCCCTCAAGACTTCTCCTACCAGCGAAAAATCATTAAGCTTATTGATAATTGGGTCCTATGAAACTTTTCGCCAAGTACCAAGTACGAGTTAGGAATCTATGATTTGTCTAGAAATATTTTTTGAATGTTTCGAATGTTGTAATGCACTTAGAATGCAAGCTTTAGAAATTCGAAAAGTACTGTCAGTACAAAGTTAATAAAAACTTTTTTAATCACAATGCTACAGGAACTTTTTAAATTTTTTCTTTTCAAATTTCATTCGAAGCTGTAGATATGTAATACATTTATTTGATTTCCACTTAAGTGTTGTTACTCAAAGAGAAATGATATTAACTACTGGATTTGAGGAGTAATTATAAGTTTAATTATGAAATATGGTATGTCTAATTTTGCTTGCCAATTACGCAGCTAAAGTAATTTACTCATGATAAAATGAGACAAGATTGAATTTAGATACGAATTCTTAAAACAGGAATGAATATATACGCATCGCTTACACCATTAACGGTAATTCACGATCGTCCAATTACCCTAGCTTTGAAATCAAAATTTAGTTTTAAGAGGTTTATGGGACAGCAAAAAATAAATAAATAAATAAAAAAATTAATAAATGAAAAATGAAAAATAAATAAATTAATTAATAAATTAATTAATAAGTAAATGAAATAAATATTATAAAATAAATATAATAAAATAAGACAAGGGAATTTAGATATGAATTCGTAAATTAGGAATGAATGCTTACTTCCAACTCAAGATCATACAATTCTCCTCATGCACTACAGTAGTCTATCGGCCTAGGCCGTCTTAGTCAGTTTGCTCGATCTAGATCTATTCAATGCCATATTTCTCCCTCTGTCAACTCCCACGTTCTTTGATCATTTCTACTTTATCTAACCATCTTGTTCGATGTCTTCCTCTTTTTTTTCCCTCTGGTGTTTGGAAGGTTATTTTGCAATAGGAATTTCATCGTTATATCGAAATACATATCCTAGTCACCTTATTTGAGAAAATTTCACTACTTTCACTATGACTTTTCTGTGCATTTTGATTGTAATTCACGGTTGTAGCGAATTTTTCAAGTTCCGTTTTCTCTTACTGAGTTTCTCTTCACCTGTTTTATTAATTGCCCGGTATTCGTTGCCATGTCTCACTAGTATCTTGTATTGCACTCTCCTCTAGCTGTTCTAGTTCTTTCCACGATATCGATATCGTCTGCAAATGCAGTTGAACGGATTTAACAAAAATTGTGTTCTGCGTTTGTATACCAAATTCTCTAGTTTCCTTCTTTAGTGCTAAATTAAACAGATGACATGACAGGGAGTCTCTTTGTTTCAGTCCCTTTTCAGTATAGAAAGCATTTGGTTCTGAGACCCCAACTTTACTCTACATTTTTTAATTAATCAAGTTTTACAATTAATTAACCATTTAAGTCAAAATTTAGTTATGAGAGACGTATGGGACAGGAGAAAAAAGTGAAAAATTAAAAATTAACAATAAAATAAGATTGAATTTAGATATGAATTCCTAAAACAGCAATGAATGCTTACTCCATTAATGGTAATTTAAGATCATACACTTAATCAAGCTTTGAAATCAACATTCAGTAACGAGAGATTTATGGGACAGGAAAAAATGTAAAATTATTAGTGAAATAAAATAAAATTGAATTTAGATCTGAATTCATAAATTATAAATGAATGCGTAGGAATCACTTATGGTATTTAAGGACCATTAATATCATACAATTACTCAATCGTTTGAATCATAATTTAGTTTCGAGGAATTTACCGGGACAGTAAAACAATAACAAATTAACAAACTATTTTTCAACAACCTATGATAAATTAAAACACAAGGAATCTGCAATAATACGTCAGAAACATAACAAACATAATATAAAGCACTCAAGGTTTTTCATTATGACTTCCCTTACTGAATATTTTAAAAAGCTTTGTGAAAAATGAAGAAAAAAGTATATACATTAAATGTTGTTAGTTTAGTTGAAGGAAAAAAATCTTTAAAAAATAATCAAATCATTATAAAGGAAGAAAGGATATAGAAATAAAAACCGATTTAGTTGCCTGATAAATTTCATAGGAGTCTCTAATTATCGCTTTTTAATTCCTCTTTTTTTAAGGCAAAAGTGGTGCTCTTCTTCTTAATTTCCAGTGACGCCATCTATGCTCAAGAATTTGACTTCTTATTAACTTCTTTAAATTGTTAAAAAACGATTTTTACTAGCTTAAAATAGGTTCGTTAGTATTGACATGTAGCATAAGACAACAACAACAAATCCTCTTTGTTTTTTATTGTAATATTACGACCTTCAAAATTTTCAGTATTAATTAATTTATTTATTATGTTTTCAAATTTCAGTATTCAGTATCTCCTTCAGAATTAATTTCGATACTAATTTTGCTTTATTAAACTTTGTTGACTTCATTTTTGAGAAGAAATTAAAATTTAGGGTGAAGATTACAGAACACCCAACTCCATAATTAGAAACAATAGAGTTACTTCCATCATGATAAAACTCTTTAAATGTTATCAATTTTAGGTTTTCTTTACAAAACGTATATTAAGTTAATAGGGCTGAAAATACGATATAAATGTAAATACATTTTATTAGTTTCCCCCCCCCCCCCAAGGAACTTCCAAAAGAAACTAAAGAATTGTTATCCGAACTATTATGCAATGGATGCTTTGAAATGAAAGATCTAAAAGAAAAATATAAATAGTTACTTTAAATATGAATACAAAATTTAATCTTTAAAGCAAAATGCATCTATCGATTTCTTTTAGGTGTTAAATAAATGGGTAGTTCTTTCTTTTTATTATAAATTGCTTGTCTTCGAAAACTCCGATTAAGTAAAAAAAAAATTTCCTCTTCTACATCGAAAGATTAGATTTTATGGAATAAATTTTGAAAAATTTTAATATTTATGAATGAAAAATAAATTGTAAATTTGCATTGTCTTCTATAATATGTGTAAGAGACTTTCAGTACAGTTTAATGAAATGTTAATAAAGTTAGAATATTTTATGGTAATATTCTACTATTTTAAAGAATATAAAAAAATAGAGTTAATCACACTGATTTCAACATAGTTTTGTGAAAGAAAAATTAGCATTTCTTTTATTAAAATTCATACAGTGCATGAATTTTAATAATACATAAATGTATAAAATTTTGACTTTTTTATTTGATTTACAAGAGTTTCATTAACAATTGTGTTTTAAAATGTATGTAAAAACTGCCCTAAAGTTTTAGTTAAATCGGAGAAAATCTCAGAGATTAGATGTGTGTATGTTAAGCATTTTAATTCTCTCAAATTAGCTTGAGTGTTGTGAAAATTTTGAAGACGATGTTTAAATGTTGACAAATGTTTAAGTATAAAATAATTTACTACTTCATAAGTTAAAAATGCAGAGACATCAAGTAGTGTAACAATAGTGAAGAAGCTTCAAGTTTACGGAAGTTTAAGTTGCATATAATTTGTATTTATGAAGACGTTTTATATCTAAATTTCTTAGTTCTTACCATATTTAATTTCCAAAGCCAGGCTACACAAAGGTATGATAGTTTTTCCTTACGAATATGTTCGAAGCGTTATTACTTTTTGATTTCTTTCCATGGGTAATATTTTTCTCCTTATATTTCTGTCCCTGGTAAAAAATTCTTTACTAAATCTTAAATTGTAGTTTTTTCGGATAAACAATCCTTTAGCTTTTGTAAAAGCTAAAGATTTTTAGGATTGAGCGACATCAGTAACTTTGTAATTCAGGGAGAAATCCTTTGCTGGTGATTTGTCAAAAATAGGCTTTATTTTCAGTTAATCGAGGCAAACCAATGAAAACAAATTGTCCAATTGACAAACATTGAAAATTTAAAGATCGATAGAATTACCTTAACTGGCTTACAAAAATATAAAGTCTTAAAAATATTTAGGACTAAGCGACGTAAGTTACTTCGCAATACAGGAAGAAATTCATTGCTGGCGATTTGTCAAAAATAGGCATTATTTTCAGTTAACCGAGCCAAACTATTGAAAATAGATTGTCCAATTGACAAAAACTGGAAATTTAATATTGATATTGGAAATTTAATGATCGATTGAATTACGCCAACTGGTTTACAAAAATGTTATATCTTAAAATATTTTTATAAATCATCAGTTGAGCCGGGATGGTTTAGGGCATAGAGCTCTCAATTACGCGATTAAGCTTGAGTCCCAGATATGGTTTAGTTGATTTAAATTCAGAGTTTGACGGATCATGAGTTAGGATCGCATTGCTATCGGTCTATTTGTGGTAAGTTTTCGTGGTTTTCCTCCCCATATAATGCAAATGTGGGTCAGTTCAATAAGAAAATGCTCTATAAAAACTAGTTTGTCTCGCTATTTGATCCAGGAGTTTTTGTGCCTGCTGGGTTGGGATTAAGAGGCTACTAAATTGAACATTAATGGTTGCTAATTCAAAAGTATTTTGTCAGGTTCGGTAAAATAAATTATCTGTGAGATAAATTATCTTAGAAATGTCAAGGACATTTTCTAAGCTTTTAAAATTTAACTATTTTTTTCATTGTAGTAAGGATAACAAAGAAATTTGTCGGGTTTGCAAAGTGTATAGATTCTAATGATTTTGATTAGAAAAGAATCATGTTATAGTTAACTATTAAATTTTCTTTTTTAGAATAAAGGTATTATCAGTAAGATTATTATAATAGTGTTTGTTTTTGAAAAAAAATATTTTTTATTTGTAAATTGACGATTGAAAATAATTATTATTTCTTCGGTTTTGCAATCTATGTAACAATGAAGAACACTCATAGACATAAAATATTTATGCTATATCCAAATATATTTATTATGAAAACATCATGTCTTGTGAATTCTCCATTATGAGTTCTTAAATAGACTAAGTCAACATTCTTACCAACTTATTAAGGTATACTAATGTAAGAATGCAATTTTATGATTATCGATACCTCAGGTAAATTAGTTTCCGATAGTAATTATGTCCAACTGTCATTAAGTTCTATAAGCGAACCAAAATTTGGGCTTTTCCTTAGAGAACTTCATTTTGATCGAAAGATAGGAATTCAATAGTTTGTTCGGAAGTAAATTTCCCGTGGGCATTTATTGCTTACAGATTTGTTTTAGAGTTTTCCTCTAAACTCACCACCAACTTATAGAAAATAGATTTGCAAGAAAGAAATGACTTGAGAGGCAGGAAAGTAAATAAAATATGTCATAATTTAAAGAGTTGAATAATATTGTTTTAGATCAGAAAAAAATAAAAATTAATACAGAATTAATTCATAGATAAAGATGTATGATAAAATTTTCTTTATATAACATATTTTTATGGCTGAAAAGTATATTATTTTTAATATCCTGAATATCAAATGTTTTTAAAAATAAAATTATATATAATAATTCTTAAAATCGTAATGTAATTTAAAAATACTAAAGGGAAATTTCAACTTTAAAATATAGTTGGTGTGCTTTTTATTCTGTTATAAATGCGTTTTTAAGAAAATGCTAATAATTTATGATGTAATAAAACATGATAATAATATATGATGCAATAATATATGATAATAATATGTGATAATAATATATGATAATAATATATGATAATAATAATAATGATGATAATAATATATGATTATAATGTATGATTATGATGGAGACAATAAATGATTCCGTTTTTCAAATTTCTTATAAGAATTCTTCCTTTTTTTCCTTTTTTAAAGTATAAACTATTGAATCTAAATAAATGCGATGCTGTACATTCGTCTAAATTACTTAGTATATATTTTTTGAAATTAGTATTTTTTGAAAAGATATAAAAAGATAATATTTCGTTTGGAAACACTGTTAAGACTCCTTAGTGGTATTATATTACGTTGTTCTAAATTTGATTTTTTAAAATCACTTAATCGTTTGACGTAACTTTAGTATGACATCACTTAATCTGAAGAGATGCCTGAAAATCAACATTGGTAATAAACCCAATCATCCCGACTTCAAAATCCGGGACTGAGCCCCCCCCCCCTCTATTGAGTATGCTTAGTATTTTAGATTCCTGGTTTAGTCACTAAATTTGGGTTCAACATTAAAAAAAGAGTGCTGTGTTCATTTTCTTGAATACATATAATGAGCTGCTTCCATTAAAATCCATGTTGCCGAGCGTTCATCATATACGCTCATATACGTCAAGCGAATTTCAAGAATTCTTCATATCTTAATCCGGACTGTTTCCATATCAAGCAAATGTTTTTTATTCTTTTCAAATCTCAAGTAGTAGCTAAGACAGGAAAATATTCATTTAGTAGCAAAAATAACGACTCTTTTAATATGAGCTTCTTGTGGCATCACTGCAAATTCGTAAAAAAATCAGGAGCTAACGGGTTTTAAACACCCATTTTGAGCTGTCTCCATTTTTTAAACACACATTTCGAGCTGGGTCCTTTTTTTTAAACACTTATTATGTCCAGAAGAGAAAACTGTCTGATGATTTTTTGCTTCATTTGAAAAGGTGGAAAATCCATTAAACATGTAAAGACGCAAAGCAAAGTACTAAAAATTTACTTTCAAAATCTCATATAATGCGTACAGTTGGTTTAATTATTTGTTGTTAAAATTCTTCTTACTAAAATATGTGATGTATGCAAATAATAATTGATTGAAGAAGCTAATACTTTTTTGTTATGATTGGAAAATCTTGATTTCAAGTCGGATTATATTTGAGTATTTATTTTTTTAAAGATGATATTTAAACCAGGAGGTAGTGTTTTTTAGTGGAGACTAATCCCCACAATATATGAACAGTTTCCAATACAACCTTTGTGTTTGAATTTAAACCAAAAACCGAAAATGAATAACTTGCTTCAAAGTTTTTTATATGTTTAAAAAAGTTTAATAAATGAAAGATAGCGAATCGGAAAGGTAGGTTCTCAACAATTTATAATAGTTGTTAGAATAAATTATTGAATTTTTTTTAAAGGTTTATAAACCTTTTTAGTTAGATGTTGCAACTTCGCATATTTTTTAAAATGTGTTTTCAAGTTACGAAAAATACAATGGGAATAAAGTTATGCTAAAAACTGCTAAAATAGAGTAAAATTTACTTGTTTAATGTTCAAAGAGAGACACCGAAAAGCTCATTGATATTTTGCCGAAGAGATTTGGCAATGATTTCATTAGCTAGAAAGTACGGTTTTATAGTATATGATAAAATTTGGAAAATGTGGTAAAATTTGTTAATTTTATCATGATACCTAAGAGCAAGGCATAAAAAACATTTATTCGGTTAAATTTACTTTCCAGTTTTGTATTTTTACTAAATGTGTGGTCATGAGAACTATAATTTTGAGAACCAGAA
This sequence comes from Parasteatoda tepidariorum, assembly GCF_982258835.1. Taxonomy (NCBI): domain Eukaryota; kingdom Metazoa; phylum Arthropoda; class Arachnida; order Araneae; family Theridiidae; genus Parasteatoda; species Parasteatoda tepidariorum. Next base: position 48,593,811 of record NC_141760.1, on the reverse strand, counting down.
TTTTCAGTAAGCTACTACATATGGACGGTTACCAAATGAATAATTCAAATATCGTTTATTTTTTTTTATTAACCAGAATTGTGTTTTTTTTTTTTACCAGAAATGTCATTATAGTATAGTACGGTAATTTTGGTAAAATTATCGTATGGTACGATAATTTTACCAGAATTTTTTTCTATGTACTTTTTTATAAAGTTGTTTTGAAGTCAATAAATTATTAAAAACATCTTGAATAAAATACTTTCGGTATTTTTTTTTAAAAAATTTAACACCATTATTTCAATCACTGTCTATAACGTCACTCAGGTTCTCATTAGAATTCATAATATAATAGAATGGAAATGACAAAACGAATATAAATAATATGAAATAAAATTAGTTTTACTTACTATTATGCATAAATATATTAATTATTAATGAGAATTATTTTATCAACAAATTATAATTTTAAGAATAAATGAAAATTACGTGTCACAAAAAACGCTTAGCTCTGAAAGATGTTTTTATACATGTTGTTTTTGAATTCAGAAATTCAGTTGATATTTTGTTCAGCATCAAAAGTTTAAACCATAAGTGATTAATCTTATAGTTTGAGATTAATTTTTGCGACTGCTGTTAAAATACGAACTAGAAGTTATTAAAACACAACTCTATTTTAGGAAATGAAAAAAAAACGGTCTTACAAAACTTAACAACTTTTAATTATATTTTAAACATAACAAGCAAAACAAAAATGAATATCATACCAAAGAACTAAACAATCAGTAAACCTATTAAATCGGAAAATCAGTTGTGTATATACTTTAGATTGTAAATGTATAAGTGAGGCTAAATATTTTCGGAGGAGATATTTGAAGCAAAATAAATTTAATTTAAGTATGAAACATGAGAATTATTATACGTTACCTTGGATTTACATACAATGACGAATGCTCTATAGGTAAACCATAGTTAAGGTGGATATATATCATAGAGAAAAAAAAATACAGCGTATTGTTTTTACACAATCTAAAAAAAAACAATATTAATGAGTTGACCACCAAAGAGAAATATTTTTTTTATTTAATAAATTAATTTTTTTGAAACACAAATTTAATTTTAACTGACTTATTTGGTTATCTTATTATATAAAACGCTAATACGTACGTATGTATGTATGTATCAATAAAATCGATGATATTTCTTTTCTCGCGCTGGCAACAGTTTTCATTTTTAATTGATTGGATTCGGCGCGCAAGAACACGTAGTGAGCAACCAGATAACAATAACCAGAGTGAGCATTATCAGGTTGTTCAATTCAGATTCATGCACTAAAAACATGACAATATTTAACTTAAACTCAATTAGGAATTAATTAATTAATTGAAGTGAGAATGCTTTAAAAGGCCGCTGTTGAATTGATATTTTTCTACTGGGAGCTATCTAAACGTCTAAAAAACGTTTAAGTGTTTGTATTGAATGCATTGAATTTTTTTTATATTTCGCGTTTATTTATGCATTGAATTTTCACGCTTTAAAATGCAGAATATTAGTGAAGCAATATTTGATAATTTATTTTGCTAATATGTTTCTTATTTAGCTAATGTTTTGACTTTTTCACCATGTTCAATCTAAATAGCTAATATACTTTTTTAAAAGCCAATAAGAACATTGGTAGAATTCTTCTACATAAGTACAATACTGTGTCTTTGATGGTAAAATACTATGTCTTTGAGGATAATATATTATGTCTTTGTACTAGAACATTGTGTTCATTGGCGAGCGAGCGCAGCGAGCCATGGTTCACGGCGTGAACCACATAGGATTGCGTAGCAATTCTCGGTGGTTGGCGAGCGTTAGCGAGCAGGGGGCGGAGCCTCCTAGTTATTAATAATACCCTTAGTTGAAAAAATATAAATGTAAAAAATATCGAATAATATTAAAAAACAAAAAAAGCATTTAGGGTAGTGAATAACGGCAAAATGCATACTAGGTTAACCTTAAAAATATCAGTGTAAGATATTCCGGGTGCTAGTTTTTAAAATTAAATAAAAAATTATTTTTGTGGAAAATACGGTATAAGTGTGTTTTTGGCATTGGTTAACTTAAAAACATCAGTGTAGGGAATAACAAATAAAGAATATGCCTGACAATCATACATTTCCTGAAAAACAATAATTTAGGAACTACCGAGCAATCACACACAAAATCCTTATTTTCCCGGTTACTTTTATCCAGTTACTCTTAACAATTCATAGCGATTAATATAAATGAATGAGTTTCTTTTAGAAAAATTAAATATAAACATACTTTAAACTAATTTAAAAAAATCATAATCTTAATTAAATTGATAATAATCTTAATTAAATAGATCACAATACGACGGTTTTGCTGCATTACCAGATTTCTCAATTTACCGTTAACATGTGAAGTACTTGTGCTTCCAGAGTTTTTTTACTCAAGTGAACTAAATCTTTTTTTTATATTTTAATAAAATAAAGCGTATGAATAGTTTTTCGGATTTATGAAATTGATTAAATATCTTACCTATTTAAGACCATTTTCTGGTTCATTGTTACAATTACGCGACTTACATCATAATATAACACTATAATAACTGATTTATTGTATAAAGTGGTTCAAATAAAATTTTTGAAAAATAGCAATAAAAAACAACGCTGATAAAATAATCGTATAAGGAAATTTTTTTGGGTAATTACATTACGCTTATGCTTTTCGATCAGCTGCTTCAAACAATTTCATCAAAAACACATTTTGCTGAAATCATTTGTGATTATACAAAAACCACCTGTCTTTCTTTCATTCTTTTTTCATTATTAGATATCAAAAAAACTTCAAAGAATGGTGAGAAAAATACGAACCAATAAAAAAGATCCAATATTTGTCTTTTCTTTTAAACTCGCAGCTCCACTTCTTGTTTCTCACGAGTCCAGGAAAAAGCAAAATCCGAACGCAAACTAAAAATAAAAATCGAACTTTCGATACGGAAAAGAAATATAATAAACTAAAAGAACTGAGTAAGAGAAAGCAGTGTTATAGAAAAAGTAGTTCGTTAACTTTTCTTGAAAGAACTAACTGCTCTACAAACAGTAGTAACAAAATAACTGTAATAAACAAGTACGTATATCAATAACAATATAAAAATAATGATGCCCCAAAGAAATATGCTGCAGAGAGTTGCGGAAAAACATTAAGTGCAATCTTCAAGAAGCTTTTGAAGACTTAGTTTCATTTTCTTTGAGTACAGAAAAATCTAACAATTTTTTTTCGTGAATGCAATTAAAATAAGTGTAGAGGATAAATAATACATGTTTATGAGAAGGAAAAGTATATTTTTAAAGGTGCAATTTAATGTCATGGATAAATAATTAGAGTTATTTTTTTGAGCGTGCGAAATTTGATGTGATACAAACACACGATATCTCAGAAAAAAAGAAAAAAAAATCATTTGCTTTGATTTAAATGGTTGAATATAAACTTTTTTCGGTTAGAAATCATATCATAAAGAATCATAACACAATTTTTTTTTGCCCCCATAAAAACTATAATACCAAAAAAATGACTTAATAATTCATTGGAAAAGTTTGGGACAATATAGTCGTAAGCCATACTTTTTCGAAAGGTGATGTTTTTGTTTTTACATTAAACTGTTTTTTAGTATTGTTTCCCGATATGTATTTTTCATGTGACAGAAAATTTTAATTAATATCAAAGTAATGAGCTGATACATAGCTTTGCCTCTTTGGAAGTTGTGTTGTATAGTTTGTCTATCTGAAGAACTCGCCCCATTGTCAGTGGTTTAAACTTTGTCAAATAAGGGTGTGGAATGAACATTTAGGTAAAGTTTCAACGCTGGTAGACGAGAAAAGTATCAAAAGCTTTCTTCTCTAAAAAGTACTGCTTCTAGTTTCCATACCAACAGACATCAAAAGCCTCGTTAAAAAGCGCTCTGTTACTAAATTTGGTTGTATCTGTTACTAAATTTACTTGCATAATCTGTTACTAAATTTACTTGTATAATCTGCTTCTAAATTTCTGTATAATCTGTTGTAATATTTTGTTAATACTGTACAAACTACAAGACGCTAATATTTTATTTAAGTCAAAAAACCAAAGTAGTCACGCTACGAATATTTACTGTTGATCAATCAACTTGCACAATGATTGACTGATGCGCGTAATATATATTTTCGAAACAATCACTGCGAGATAATATTTACTTGAAGAGTCTAAAATAAATTGCCAGCCCAAATGCATTTTTCTTATTGATATGATCAGTATGCTTTAGTCTCGTTCAGAAATTCAAATGAATTGCTGAGATTCGTGGAACTAGTTCCTAAAGTAATCAAATCAGAAGAGCAATTAACTATGTTTTGATGACATTTCGTGTAAAGAAATGAAGAAAAGATCTGTAAAGGATTATCTAGTTGGCAGCATGCTAATCATGAGAATACAACTTTCTTCCTTTACGAGCTTGTATTCAGTTTGAAACGGAAATAATAAAGGAATCCAATGATTATATTAAACAAATTTAATTATGTCAATTGAACAAGAATTAATCAAAATCAAAGGATTACAATGAAGAGTGTTATCATTGAATAAACATTTGAAGTAAAAGTTGAAATAAAATTCTTTTTCTTTGAATGAAATGTTAGAAATTAATGCAATTAATTTCATGCGCTGAATGAAATTTCAATCAGAGTCAGAATATTTGACAGATTTCCTTTTATGAACTTTTCCTTAAGATAATGAAGTTTACTAAATTAGTTATTCTGTTTTAATTAAACTACACGAAATTCAATACATGAAAATCGCTATTAAATAAATAAAATCGACATAATTTTTCCAAAATAAGAATAAATTATTAATATTCTACATTACTTCTGTAGTTAAAGTAACACACTTCATTTTATTAATACATTAGATTTCTTACAATATACTTACGTTATTATTAACGAACATATTGTTTTTTTCTATTAAAGATATTAAGTAATTGAAATTTATGATAAAAATGTAAAGACTAATAACAACAATTTATGATAACATGTTAAGATTAATAACAAGAAAATTTACAACAGTTAATCAAGAAATTAACTATTGTAAATAACACTGAAAAGTAATTTTTTTATTTGTTTTCTGTTGCATCATATTTTTTTTACAGATATTAGATTTTTTCTAGTCACTTATTCTGAACTTACTCTTTAAACTACATCTTTTTTATAACATAATAACACTGGGTCTTTACACGGCATGGAGCTTTTTGGGCCTGCTCCACATTTCTTCAACTTTTTAAAAGTTTATAGTTTGATGGTTTAGGTGAAAACTTATTAAACTTTTCAGCTTGTTTTCGAACGACATTGTCACACGGGTTGTAACGGGTTTCAAAAGCTCCATGTCGTTGAACTGACCCATTTTTAAACTGTTTTTTGTCAAAATGTATAACTCTGAAAACGTTATATCTAAGAGGGAGTTGTTTGAATATTTTTGGAAATTATGACACCTCTATACATAATCTTTACGTATATACGTAAATTAATTATATATTTTAGAATTAAAAGAAATTCTATGACTATATACTTTTTTTTAACACTTTAGCCTATTACGTATCTACTGGGACTTATTAGCCATCTTAATTATCCAAAAGGTAACCCAGAAGACATTTTTTAATCACGTTGTGTACCTAGTTTTTCCTTTTCTGTTTTGCTTTTGGGGATGTTACTTTCTTTAGTGGGTTCGGTTCTAATACTCGACATTTAAATGCTAAGTCATTTAAATTAGCGCATCATCAATGTATTTTAAAATAAATATTAATATAAAAATTACGGTTAATATTTTGCGGATTAAAAGGATTTAATGGTTAAATGAATTTAATGGATGATGTACCCAAAGAGCCGGTTTTTGCTACGTAATTTGATCCGGAATTATTTACAGTGCAGATGTTTACTAAAAATTTTATTTTAAATATTTGTTATAAGATCTGTATTATTGTATGTTAAAGTACTCCATTTTTGCCTTAATTTTGCTTTATGTATTTATTATTGTACTTTAAGGTTTTATATACTTTGTTATTTAGTATACTTTTAAGTTTTAGATTACACTTGCTTATTATTATTTTCTGCACATAAATATTCCCTATCTATATATTTACATATACCATATCGATGATAAATTATGAAACAAGCTCAACTTATATAATCTTTATTTAAATGAACTGAAATGACATGTTTATCTAGGATTGAAGTGACAGTTTGAAAATATATAGAGAGATAGGGAGTAGTGAACAAATATGTGCTATTTGCACTTCGGGAGATGTAAGACATGTAACACTTTGATGACTATTTTAATGACCTCTTTTGGTAACTGATGCATGGAAATTGAACATCTATTGGGATATCATACAGAAACTTCAATTTCCTGATGTTTACTACAAGTTTAAAAGCCATTAAATGCAATCAGATTTAAATCATGGTTAGCGACTCGAAGCATTTTACTCACGGAGAATAATTATCATGCAGTAATAAATGTCGTTCAATTAAATATGAAGATTTGTCTACGTCAAATAAATATATAGCATTCTCTTCAAATGGTATCAGATTGAAGTTTGTAAAAGATTACGTTTATGAAATATCTACCATTAGGAGTTAATGCTAAACAGATGCCTACACTACAATTCATTTTATAAATTTAGGATTTAAAATAATTACGACAAAATTATATTGATGGAGACTGTAGAATGAAAATAGACTATGCAAAATAACTAGAATTAAATAAGATTTTAGTAAATTACACATATAATTTTAAATTAAACACTGCTTTATTTTTTTTATTTGAATCATCAAAATCACAATCATTTATCAATAATTAAAAATCATCAAATCACTCACGCAGCAGTCCGTTGTAGGTCAGAGAGTCATGGTGGTTAAAGTTCTACAATTTCGCGACCAATGGCATATCTGCTAAAAAATTTCGGTTCAAATTGCGATTTAAAGAACCGGCAATTTGGGTGCATAATCCGTAAAATCCATCATTCCTGTAAAATCCATTTTTACCGTAAAATATTATAAGGTTATTTTTACAGTAATATTTCCTTAACTTGAGTGATTCAGCTGTTTTACTTTAGTTATTACTGTAAAAATTATGATATGTTCATAATTTTTTTCCTTAATATGTTCCGTTATGAATGGAATTTTTGGTGAAAAATTGCGGCACCCAGAATGCCGGTACTTTTTACTGTGATTTGAAGCCGGAATTTTTCACAGTATAGAAAGCAAAGTATTGATATCGCCATTGCAATTATGTCTGAGAAAATGACATGGATATTGTAAAATGCAATAATTCATCTTACCAGTTTAATTTTGGAATGTTTTCGTACACCTTATAATGAGAAGTTTCAAAATCTATCAAAAGGAGAAAGTTTACATTGTTTTTAGAGGGTTCAATCAAATAATTAAATAAGTAAATAAATGACAAATACACTCACTCACTTTTATCTATACATAATTAATAATAAATAAGTATGTATTGAACAAATAAATATTCATTTTTAAATGTCATTACGTAATGCAAATAAGTAAATATGAATAATAAGTAAATATGAAAAATATTAAATTTTTTTTTTGAAAGGAGTATGGTAACAAATTATTCATCTAATTGATTATGCTCGATATTTGATAAAAGCTTTCAATAATTAGAAGGTTAAGATGAAAAGGACTTACATCTCCTCATATACTTTTAAAAATTGTTTTGTTACTGTCCAATAAGCTTATCACAAAGCGCAGGTTACTATACGAGCTACATTGTTTGAATTTTAAAATTTACAAATTACTATATGCGCTACATTGTTTAAATTATGCAAACTACAGATTATTATACGAGCAACATTGTTTAAATTATACAAATTACAGATTACTATACGAGCTATACTGTTTAAATTATACAAACAACAGACTACGATACGAGCTACATTGTTTAAATTATGCAAACTACAGTTTACTATACGGAGCTACAGTGCAACAGTTACAGTGTTTAAAAAGTGTCGGCAATCAGCATTTGTACTGATGTACTTTCCTGTAAGATACCCGTATTGAAAACAATGCGGTGTCATAGCAAAATAATGTCTTTATTGCCAGATACTTCTTTTCATGCTTAACGTGTGTACGAGCTACATGTAGAAAATAAGATTAGGATTCATTTTTAAAATAAAAATATCATCTGATATTCCAGTTTTTGGGTATATTAATAATTTAATTTGGTGTATGGGGAATAATAGGGGAAAAATCAAGTACATAGTTAGGGATAATGAATGAAAATTAATTCATAATGTTGACTCGTAGCAAAATTTTACGCCATTGGCTGAATTGGCGATCTCATTAAAACCCAAGACTTCGATGTTTAAATGCCAGAGGTGCACTTGTATACATAATACGACATTGCTGATGCCTTTATATCAATCTGATTGATATTGCCACTTTTGTATAAGGTTGCTTTAACGTCCAACCAATGCTCCAAAAATGACACTCTATTGTCATTTTGACTATAAACATCCATATCATAGAATGTATGCTTACGTAAAGTTTGAAGTTGTGAAATCAAATCTTTATTGACAGAATTCAATTTTGTATAGCTAGAACGAGCTATAGCTAGAACGAGCTAGCATGAGCATTCTTTTAATAGAAGGAGCATTCTGCATCAACTTATTTATTGTCTCGATGTGCCTTTTTTGATATGGAAACAAAATGCATTTATTTCTCAAAAAAGAAACGAAAACAATTATTAGAAATTATAAAAAAAATTAATTCGAAGCTACTACTAGAATAATAATTTAGAAATTAAATATAATTATTAGAATAATAGGATTATTTGATTAGTCATCTGATTCTCAACTGGAAGCTATTGCTTACGAACAAAAGAAAATAATGGTTTTTTAAATCAGTCATTCCACAACTACAATTTAAAAGGTTTAAGAAATTCGTAAGCTAGTTTTTAAAATTTATTACAGAAAATATGAATTCAAAATGTCCAAACTTGAAATTAATTTATAACAGCACTTTTAATGTATCACAAAGAAAATTTTTAAATGACCACAAAGTTGATTTAATGATTTAATCCATCACCGCATTTATTAAGCAAACCGAAGACTTCATTCATTTGTATTCTAAATTAATTATGCCTCTATAATTATGTCCACTAATCAATTTTAAGTGGAGGATGGTATTCAGCACTCAATCTTTTCAATACAACAAGTACTTTTTTCTTCTATTAATTTAATTAATGAGGAATATGAAGCTAGATCATTAAGAATGTAGAGATGTAAGGGTATGGCATGTAAACACTTCTCTACGACCTTCGATACATCATCCGTGGGGTCGGAAACGGCAATTAATTTAAGAGAATAAAAAAAAAAAAGATCAGGTGATTTTAACGTGCTAAAGTTCTTTATTCTGTTTAAAGAATAATTAATGTGATTAATGAATGACGTACTTTTGATACTCTTAGATTTAAAAAAAAATATAATCGCTTTTTGGTTGTGCTGCTTAAACCATTGAGGCTTTCAATAAACAATAAAAATTAAACTCAGTTAATTTATATGTACGTATAAATTTCTCTCACGTGGTACGAAAATCACAAGAAGTTTATTGTTTTAGTTGGAAACACTTCGGTTATACGTAAATCTGGATGTATTGTTGCTTCTCAATAACATGTGTGGGATGGAAGTTGTTCCAGTTTATATAATGGGAGGAAAGATTATTTATCGTGGAAATATTTCTATTCCAGTTTTTAGGATGGGAAGTAGATTTTTGTAAAGACTTTGGTGGTAGTAGTAATGACTTTTGGTACATATACGCTTTTTACGACAGAGGAATTAATTCCAGAGAATTTGAGCAAAAACACTAAAAAAAAGAATTGATGCTTTATTTAAGATATATTATTAGGAAATAAATCATGATCATATGCAGAAGTTAACAAAATAAGGGCTTCTACCTTTTATCGGTCTGAACACCAAGAATTTGAAACAAAAGTACCTAAATTGTTCCCAACGGATAGTTAGGAGCATGGGAAGAGGTCCATAGTTGGCAATTTATCGAAAGATAAAATAGCCAAGAACAAAGCCAACCCCGCTCTATTAATATTAAATTTTAGATAATTTGGCTATAGCTTAATCATCAAAAAGACCTCGAGAATTACTAGAACCCTATAACTGAAACATTTTTGAGGTACGAAAAGTAAAGTAACTTAAGGAATAAAGTGTTAAAAATAGATTTTGATATTCGATTAAGTAGAGACAGTGAATCAATGAGTTCTGTACTAAATTAAAAAGTTAGCAGTTACATTGACTGTTAGGAAGAGAATAAAATATTTATGATTTGCTTTTAATGTAATAAGAATTAAATAATTGGTTTGAATTAAATTAAAATTATGTTAAGTAGGAGCGAAAAATAGATGTATGAAATTAAAGAAATTTTAAAAGCAAGAAAATTTGTAATGCCTATTATGGCACCATATTGTGAATAAGCTACATACTATAAAACTACTGATTTCTAATTTACTTGTACGTAAGTTGTCTCTTTGGTTATTTTCACAACGAAATATATTTAATGATAAAAATTCTTTCGTTATAAGAGATTTAAAAATGAAACAGACAAAAAGTATGTTGAAACACTAATTAGACGAAATAGTAGCCCCACATATACCTTTTTGTGAAAACAGATAAAAAGCGATTTCAGTAATGCAACTTAGTAAATAGTTTTATTAGTATAGATATTAAATATTTAGTTGTCTAACTCATATTTAATCTTTTATATAAGGGTAACTCTTCTCTTCTTTCTCTAAGTTTTGAATTTTACTTAAAGTATAAGATATATATAATTTTTTTTATTTATTCAAACACAGTTTTGAGAGATTCCGAAATCTTTCAAGATTCATTGATTGAATTTTTTGCATAAATTGAGCCTCTTTCACAATTTTAAAATTGAGTTTGATCTTTAGCTATCACCTTAAATGTTAAAAAAAATACTTGCAAGCTCATTTAATAAATATTAAGGCAATAAATTAAGTTGCACTTGAGATTTTCTATTATTAACAGCTGACCCAATTTTGGGTTTGCTAGTACTAACGTTCAACTCCACATTCTAGTAACTTTGAACCCAATCCAAAAGATAAGGGAACTCCTGGATCAAGTATTGAGAGAAATTTGCCATCGTGGAGGACGTTTTGATGAAACTGACCAGCATTTGCGTTACATGGACAGGAAAACCACGAAAACCTCCCACGGTTAACCTAACTTGGACTCTAGTCGTTCTAGGGGACACTAACCCTCCAAGGGGACTCTGATCCATAATCCGCCTACCACTGTAGATATTTTACGTCAGTACTGCGGTCGGTGCGAGTCGGATGTTGAGTTCGTATCGACCAACCATAGCTACGATTTGAACCTGGTTAACCTCATTTGAACACTCTGTCCACAGAGCTTGATTATTATTGTATTTTTTTAAATAAAGAACTAATACTTGTTTTTAGTGGAAAAATTTGCTTTTGAATTATAATAGGTGTAGTAATTGTATACGTAATTGTCAATTGATGCAATAAAAACATAAAAATTTTTATTCTTAAAAAATTACTTATAATAAATATGGTTTAATATGAGGAATAAGGTAAACTGTTAGAGTTTTCATTCTGATATTAAGGTTAAATAACCGGTAGCACTCTGTCCATCCAATGAACAGCAAAGTTTATCGTAAAGAACATTTTTACTCGTATGACTTAAAACCCGTTTACAACTATTATGGTCAAGGAAAACAGGAATACAAAATTATACTGATTTTTAACTATTTACAACTTGCTTGATTTAGAAACTGCAGAAAAACAACAACTGGACATTGGAGCTAGGCCTTTCGTTATGTAATGAGTATTGGAGTTATATTTTAGTTGAGTTGTGTTTTATCAAATGAACCGTAAAATGTTGTTTAATTAGTTTATCTGGTCGTTTTTCCTATTGTAAAAGATAGGAAATACTAGATTTTTTTAAGTATGGTTTATGGTGCTATCATATATGCGCCAACGCGATTATCTTATTCTTATATTTAAAACAAAGGGGGAGGGGGGATGTGGTCCCAAATTGGAGAGTGCAGGAAGCTATGAACTCTTTATGAGTTGAAGGGAATGGAGGAAATATTGTGGTGTCAAACTCCTGTTCCGAATAGATGAGTCCTCTCAGCTGTACCTAGATGCAAGGCACTAAGTAGCCTCAATAAGTGGGCTATTTCGGTGCTATAAAATTCCTGTTGTTTAACCGTATGAGGTGAAAACTGTTAATAAACTGCTTTTCTAACAGTTAACAATTTGAATACCATCTTATTTATGGTTATACGACTGTTTTGTTTAAATATGACAAAATAACAATTACATAAATTGTTATTTAACCATTTTTTCCAATAAATCTCTAACAGTTATTTCATTTTCTTCTGCCATTCAAAAAATAATGCATGTAAGTAACAGAACATTTAGAATGGGCTCATATTAAGCAACGTTTGAAATAATTAAATAAATTCTGCATATTATTAATATTATTGTATTATATATTGAATTATTAATTGGCAAAATATATATTAATCAATAGTTCATATTATGAATAAAAATTTAAATTTCATGTATCGTTGACTTTTGTACTTGTTGCATGGGTTGACCGTATACACTGCCGACCATGTATGCGATTTTCTATTTACAATTATCATATATTATGGAGCTACAAATATCTCACTATATTTTTAGTGCTTTCAGTTTAGGTTGAATGAATTTTATCTACTAGATATGAAACGCATTAATTTTTCAGGATACATTACCCAATGCATATTATAAATACTTTAAATGGATTTATGGGAGAATACGCAATCACTCTTGTATTGGCACTTAAATATGCGATTTATTTATTTTTTTACATTCTAATATGTTCTATATCTAATTAGACAACGTCTGCGCAGGAAATGTAAATATTTTTTATTTATTTTTATTTATTTTATCATAAATCTTTCTTCAACACTGTAAAGACTGAAATTTAGTACATACCAATATTGCCCAAAAGCAGTCAAAATGACTGAGTAATGTGTGAAGAAAATTTTTTTAAATTAATTTTTAATACTTTTTATATTATTTACAGTCATATAACGAGTTGTTGGTAAATATTAACAATAAAATAATTATATGTTGTACAAAATTCTAGGAAATTGTGTCATTATATACACCATTATTTTTCTAATTGAAATTAAAAGCAGTCAAAATGACTTCCTTAGGCAATCTAGTGTAAAATAGATTAAGTTAAAATATATCCCTTTTTTTACTAATAAAATATAAAACTCGCTTCATTCTGCTGTTGTTTTCACATTTATAATAATATTTCAAGAGCATAACACAGTTTTCATTAATTCAGTAATTAAAAACAGCGAACAAAATTATTAGAAATTAATTAAGAAATGGTTCGTGGAAAAATTTTGCATTGAATATTTTCAAATATCAATATTTCGAATCATTGTTATTTTGCGAAACATAAATAGTGTTTTTTTTTATTATCTTCATCGCTTTTAAAATTAAGTTAATGTTTTCTCAAATAACTAGAATTTAAAAACCACATAAGGAATTGTATTAATTTCTAAACAAGCAGTTTTTTAAAAGTTAGTTGTATCTCTTTTTTTATTTTATATTACTCTCAACGCAGATCACGTGAAGTCGTCCGCCTGATCATATTTCTTCCGATTTCTACATAAAAATGGAATTTATACGTTTCTAAAGTTCACGTTTCAATGAAAATACATTTTTGTTTCTAAGTTAACATAAAACATATATTTTATTTTGTGACAATAGTAAGCTAACCAAGCAAGAAATTTTACGGTTTTTACACTAGTTTTATTTCTAAACATGTCAATAAAGTGACTAAAACCTAGTTTCCAAAAAATCTTTAAGGAGTTGTAAATCTTAAAGTTTATAGAATGAAATAGTTAGAAGTTAAAACTTTTCATAAATATTTACCCCTATCCATTGTTATGAGATAGCGCTATGCATAACTGCAAAATAGTATAGCAGCTATGGAAAAGTCTGCGAGTTTAAAGTAAGTGTTATTTTAATTAAATTTTAGTACTTCAAAGTAAAATTTTTAACAAATAGAGAGTCTAGCAATTTCTTTATTAAAAGTATTTTATTATTATCTACAATCTACATCATAATTTTTTGAATTAGAATTCTCAATTTTTAATAGTATGTTGTGCAAATTAATTGAGAAAATAGAGCTTTTTTCTTGTTTTTTTTTTCAGTTGAGTATATCGGAAAAACTATAAAATATAAATACAATTGGGAATTTGGAATATTTTGATAATAGATTAAGTGATTAGATAGACTAGGAAACAAAATTTTGTGTTGCGTTTATACAAATATTTGATCTTGCCTAATTCAGATCTGGGGATTTCAGATATGAAAATAGTTTTCTATCTAAAACAACAAAATTTTTTAAAATGACATTTTTAATAAATTTTTTTGTCAAAATATACAAGTTCAAAAACGTAATATATAAAAAGAAGTAGCATAAGTGCTGAAAAAATATCTAAGTAATTTAAAGAACATTATCTGGATCATCATTGTATAGGAATCCGTACCCGAAAATGTCGTCGTGCGTGGCTAGGGCACCTATCTTTTATGACCTGTTCAAAAGCACATGAAAAAATAGTTCATTATAAGAAAGCCCCCTAGCAGTGCATGACGATGTTTCCGGACATGGGATATATTAAGTATATAAACTTGTACATTTCGGCAAAAAAACTGTTAACTTCGAGAGAGAACCGGATTTTAAATTTGAAATCCTAGATATGAAAGTATCTAATATCTGTTAAAAATCCTATGAAACAGAAACAAAAAGGTTTTCCAATGCTATTTCTTAAAAATGATTGATAGATAAATGATATTATTGAAGTAGATAAGTAGAAGTAGATATATAATGCTATTGAAGTAAGTCTGATTACCCCATGATGAAATCAGAATATGAGCAATAATCTATAAAAATAGGAAAGTGAGTACTAAACTGAAAGGACAATGCTAAAAACAATCCAAGAGTTACTGCTATTAAGAGATCTACCGCATTCGTAAAAAATAGGCATACGGTATTCAAAAAGGACAGTGTTTTCATCATCTTACGCTCACACTCCAGTACGGGCCAGGGCCTTATTCATAAGATCTCTCTAGGGATTTCAAATTGACACCACGGCTCTGCATTTTCTAACACGCAAATTAATAAAGTAATTTTCAACGTCAATATGCCATTGAAGTCAAAACTTACTCTAAGTAGGGTTGAAAATGGTTTAGCAGTAAAAATTGTATTTAAAGTGTACTTAACCATTTGTGCAAATAGTATTTGTTGTCCAGTTAACTCGATTTAATTTAATAACGGGAATTTTATATTTAATTTTATAATCGTCGTTGAACAGCCGACCTTGAGTTAACGACTACCAATATTCAACTCCGAAGTCTTGTAATTTTGAACCCAATCCAGAAGACAAGAAACACTCTTGGATTCAGAGAAATTTGCCTTTATGGATTAATTTTTGATGGAACTAACCTGAATTTGTTTACATGCGGTGGAAAACCTCGAAAACCTTCCATGGTTAGTCTGACGACAAGGGGACTCTAACCCATGACCATCTACCACTGAGGATATTTTATGTCAGCAATGCGGTCGGTGCAAGCCGGGTGCACAATTCCTATCGCTCATCACTGGTTTTTGAAATCGGGTTTTGAATTGGGAGGTGAACGCACTTTCTCCTGAGCCCCCACGGCTGTAATAAAGGGATTTATACCTGTTTTTTGTAGAACTTATATAATTCGGAATTAAAACGTTTTTATGAAACATTATTTACATGGATGCTTAAAGAAAAGCTCACTTGTTTTGTAAAACTAATGATAAGTTCATTTTATCCCAATAAGTATTTAAAGGGGAAGTTATCTAATCTACTAGTTGCTCAGGAAATCATTTGGTTAATAATTTTTCCTACCCTGAAATCTAATTACTAAACATTAAAATTCTGCAATGAATTTGGTGTTCTTTAATAAGTTTCGTTTGAAATATTGTTTTTTACATTTAGTTCTCATTTCTTGAAATGTTAGCATGGCTAGCGGGGAACTTGTTAGAGTTAAGTAAATGTTTTAGTATTAAGTGAACTTTAGTACTTTAAACGATAAACAGATGGTTGGCTTGAAACTAAAATTTAATTCGTCTAAAAGATCCCAATTGGTTATAGTATTAGTACTAATTTATATTCTATATCTCTATTGAAATTGAATTGAAATCTAATAATGATTTTCGGTTGCTGTTACAATTTTATCAACAAGCTTGTTTATTTAGATACATATTAAATTTTTTGTTACGCAAAAAAATCGTGTAAATTTTCATCAAATATATTATTTAGCAATAGTGGAAAAAGTTAAAATAATCTTAATAATGCTTTAGAATTTTCAATGTTTATTTTCTATTAATTATATAATTGTATACCTCAGCTAAATACAGTAATAAATAAAATTTATTCGAAAATTATGTCAAATTTAATAAAAAGTAAATATATCTTATGTATTGTTTAATAATTGTAAATCTGTAACTAAATATCTTTATCATAAAATGTTGCATACAAGAGTAATATCATGCCTTTATTATCTGATATAATATACTATATGTTACCGGCAAAGTATGAAACTCCGGCATTCTATAAAATGACTAGGCATTGTATATAATGCCTGATTATTTTAGGCAAAGTATGAAATATGAGAAGTATTTCATACTTTCCCAAGGTATTGTATATCATACCTAGCCATTCTATAGAATGACAAATGCTATTTAGACAAAGTATGAAAAAAACGTCCTGATGAGGTTAATCTGTAAATGATGAGCATTTCTCAAAAATAAAAATGTTATTCTGAAAAAATAATGAGAGTGCCATTAAAAAAAATTTATTCAAAATGCGTAAAGAAAAATAAAAGCTGTACAAAACATAATTTATGCCTTTCTTATTAAGGGAAACAAAATTTTCGTATAAAAAATTCACATTTAAGTCACAATTATTTTCAATTTAAAAACAAATATTGCACAAAATATCCATTTCATCACCTTTACTAGCATGGCCACAGAAGATTTAATACTTAGCAGGTTTCTCATTTGGCATTTTATAGAATGCCTAGGAAATGCGTGAAATATAAATAATTTCATACATTGCCGGCTAGTTTTAGGCAATATATACAATACCTAGGCATTCTATAGAATGCCGGATTTCAAACTTTGCCGGTAACATATACACATCAATTTTAATTTTAAGTCTTTGACTTGAAAATATTCAAAACCAAGAACGTAATATTAAAAGAGAATAAGATTAAGAATGGATCATAAATAAATATTATTCGCACATATCGATAAATAAGGAATAAATAAATGAGGGATAAATAAATAATTTATATTTAGTAATATTAATGAAAATAGAGAAAATCTGAATATTAGGTTCTTTTTTGTTTGTTAATAAATTATTATATTATGCGACTTCTTTGCAAGATGAGAATCCATGAAGCGGTACGACAATAATTTAGTAATAAACTTTTAATGAACATCATATTACTTTAGAATGGTGTTTGAGTGCTTTCGACCCCAATGGGACGTCCCGATAACGAAAACATTACTGGAGCATGTGTGTCCCGTCTAAAAAGAACACATATATCCCAGCTTCCCGAAATTGCCCAAATATTTATTTGTAATTTTATTTTGGC
The DNA here is from genome assembly GCF_982258835.1 of Parasteatoda tepidariorum. Classification (NCBI taxonomy): domain Eukaryota; kingdom Metazoa; phylum Arthropoda; class Arachnida; order Araneae; family Theridiidae; genus Parasteatoda; species Parasteatoda tepidariorum. The sequence continues at coordinate 48,576,030 of NC_141760.1, read as the reverse complement.
AGCATTATTTAATTTTTATATTATTTGATCTATTTAAACTCGCAGCTTTTTTTTTTAAATGAAAGATTTAAGCATTGCATTGTGTTCCGAATTTTAAAAAAAAATCACATTATGGTATGACTTTTCAAAAGAATATTTTACTGACTTTTAATATTAATAAAGAATCTTAAAAATGCAGCATTTGGGCATAGTTGAATTAATTCCATGGAAATATTCCATTAAATAATCATATGATCCATAGAAATAACCCATAGGTTTTATTAAACATTTAAAGTTTTATAAAAAACTATTTCTTAATAATAAAAGATTTTAAGAACTCAAAATGCATGCATTTTTCAAATAATATATTCTTGTTAGCAGGCATTTGCAAATGTTTTAGTGATATTTCACAAAGCCCACGCATATTTGTTAACATAAATTTGCCCCAATTGATATTCATGCTTTCTTCTTAAAACTTCCATTTGAACATAAGAATGAGATTTATTGTACTGGAAAAACGCGTAAAACTTCTAGGTTCATTTCTTTCTCTTTATTAGAGAGTGTAGATGAAACGAAACTAACTTTATGGTGAGAATTCTTGTTCGAATTTCTAGAACTTTTACATCAGTTTATGAGCTTTAGTATTCTTTTTGGAGTCATAAACATTTTAATATGCTTAAGAGTATTTTAAATTATTCAAAGTGTGCTTTAGAGAAACTTGGTTAAATGTCATGTATATTACACGTAGAATAGCAAATTATTTTTCAAGTTTTTGAATATGTTATTTCAGCAGTCGCGCTGGTAAAATTTACATTACAGAATGTTTATAAACACGCCACAACATATGATTGTCTATAAAAAATATAAACATTTAAAATATTTTCAACTTTATAGTAAATAATAGATACTCAAAATTTACAAATTTTTCTACGCTTTTGAAAAACTGCTTTCTGTGAAATTTTCCGAACACAAATTTGAATTTTCGTCCCTCAAAATATTGTAGGGAGAGAAGGTCGCTATCTGCAAAGTATGGTTCACATGGTTTAGGCGGATGACCCCTTAGTTTTAATTTCAGTGCTTGTATATTTACCTATACTTCGAGAATTTTTTAAGAGAATGCGAAATCGTATAAATTAATTTTATTATAGTGTGCAAAGAATTTTTCATTCACTTGAGTAGTTTCTGATATACAAAGAAATACTCAAGAATTAAAAGTAACATTAATGGCTCTAAACATTTGACTGTTCTAATGCCTAAACTATGTGGAGCTTGATTTTCAGGGAGCTGCTATTCTTCATATTTTGAGGGTTGAGAATCTACATTTCATCGGAAAGCGGTATATTTATTCAGAGAAAGTACGCTTCTGTGTCTGATTTTGTAACATAAAATATCGTCTGTCCTAAGTAATTAGCATATTTGAAGTCACCAACTCCAACCATTAATTCTAATTACATAAAAATCCGATCATTAGATCAAAAGTTATTCAAGGAATTTCTATTTTTCATTTTCGCTTTGAAAATCGCTTTTTCCTTGCAGTTTTATTTTAGTATGGTGTTCTTTAATCAAAGCCAATAACTTAATTTAAAAAAACATTTTCATTTAAGATTAACATAGTGTTTTTAATTTCATTATATTGATTATTTAATATGATATGATCCTTAAAAATGGATCCTCTTAATCTATGCTCAGTCTTCATTAAAGAATAATTAAGGCATTACAATATTTAAAATCCTTAACCAAACAAAATTAAATGTATTACATATGTGTTTATTCTCAATAAATAGCCTCATCAGCTAATTTTCTGTACATAACCATCCCCAAATGATGTCGATAAATACGTAACATGCCCCTACTTATGATGGATTTTATTTTAATTTCCATAATAGCTTGCAACTCTGAAGCTGAATTATAGATAGCACTAACCTAACGAGTGCAATTTATATTATAAATTATGTATGGAAATTAAGCCTGGATTTGTTTCAGAATATTTAATTATAGGTATTAATAAATGGACGCTAGTAATTGATAACCGTGATAGACGAGATTTATGAAACATGAATGATAAAGCGCGTATTGGGATTTCCCTTTGATAAATGCTACTGAGAGTTTTTTAAGTGTGTTCATTTTACGCTGTTTAGTAAAACATATATGATTATTAGTGATTTTTTTATTGAGAAGAACTTGCTATTCAAAAGGTATATTTATAAACAATAACAAACATAGTTACTCATTAATCAGACTGATTTTTGTTTACAGATAGTCTTTTCAGGATTTGTGAATATGCCTAATATTTGTTTTATTTCGATTTCTTTATTTGTGTATTCAGTTACAAATTACAAATATATTTTTTTACCTTACACATTTGCATCGCCAGGATCAATTAGTTCTGCAGTTAAAGTGTATTATTGGCTAACAAAGGATACATTATGAAAAAAAGTATGGTTAAAGCTATCAGAATATGATAAAATTTAACGTGTTTGTTTGCTTTATGGGAACACCCAAAAGCTGGGATATTTTTAATGAAGCACTTAGGTAAGGTTTTCGGAAAAAGTAAAATTAAAATATTGTTTTATAATATAGGATAAAATTAGGGAAATGTGATAAAATTTGGCACTTTTATCACGATAATTAAGAGCATGGTTTCAGTTAAACTTATTTTTTCAGTTTTATATTTTTTACTAAGAGTGTGATAACATGAATTATAATTTTGGAAACAAGAATTTCCAGTTAACCGATGGATTTTGAACGAAAATATTATCAAATGAAAGTAAAGCTTACAAAATGAGTGGAAAAACTATTTAATGGATATAAAAATTACCAAATGAATTGTTTAATTACCTCATAGTTTGGTTGTTATTACCTGAATTATTGCTTCTTTTTTTAGGTTAGAAATGTTATTACTATACAATACTGCAATTTTACGAGAATTTTTTCCCCCGCGTACTTTAAGACTTTCCTTCTTAATCAGAATTTTTAATAAATGACTAAATTTAAAAGATTGAATTCTAATATTAGTAAAACAATTCTATTGTTTTGAGTAATAAATTCTAAAATCCCTGCAAAATTCTCCATTTTTACAAGTACTTTTTTATAATAATTTATTTGCTGATTTAGAACTTTTATGAGCCATTTTCGAGAATCTAATGTTCCACATGTATTTTAATCGTTGTTTTTTCAATTATATTTCATTATTACGCATTTTTAGAAATGTTTGCATTTTTTTTACATTTTTGCTTTGCCCATACTTACATTTTAAATAATTTATATCTCTGTAACCGATGCGAAATAGTCAGAAAGTTTTATATTGTCTTATAATCAGAAGAACTAACCGTAAAGAAATTCAACTTAATTTGTGGGTATGACAATCAGGGTACCTTCTTAGTTAGTGAAAATGTAACATATTTTTATTTATTTTTGGATATTAGTTTACTTTTATACGAAATGAAATTTTTTGAAATTAAAAGGTCTATTTTCTTATCTATCGTAGAACTAAGATAGTTTTCAGTTAACTGTTTTGTAATATTTTTAATAGCAAATTACTTATAAACTTTGAAATAAATTTACAGATGTATCAACATACTACGGAAAGCGATTTGAACCCTAATTGTAGTTCAGATATTTTCAACACAAGAAAACTGCAATATCGTGTATTTAAGTTCTGAAATACGATAATATAGTTATCGTACTTCAATCAAACAGCATATAAGGTTAAAATAAATTTAATTGACATTATGATGATTAATTAAATGGGTATATTATTTAATAAACAATTAATAACTTTTTATATTTATTATTAATTTTATATATGAATATTTTGTAATTCTTTGCTATTTTTTGTGCATTATTTCATGAAAATCTCGCTTGGATAAAAGCTTTATTGTTTTCGGAAATTTTAATTTTGGTAGTTTGCAAAAGCAAACTGTTTTAATAGTTTTTTTTCCGTCTTTGATAAAGTTTTTGAAATGAATTACTTTAAACATTATTATTCATTAAAAGAAATTGAGACATTTCCTTCAAAAACAAAATTTAAACATTATTATTCATTAAAAGAAATTGAGACATTTCCTTCAAACACAAAATTATAATTTTGCTAATAAACTAAAAATACGGTATTTAAGCCATTCATTTAGAAAATTCATTTATGCGGCAATGATTTACCGAAAATTTTGATTTTTAAGAAAATTATAGTTATAGTCATTATACAATTATATTACAACTATTATTAATTATATAATTATAATTACATAATTGTATTAATTATTATTAATTATTATACGATGTTATCGTTTTTATATGACAATTAAAGTTATTGCAACTCATTTAATAAAAATTTAAAACTGATTAACCGAATAAATGGTTTTTATGTCATGCTCTAAGATATCATGATAAAATTACCAAGTTTTATTATACATTACAAAAACATATTTTGCTGTAAATTTTACACAAAGAGATTTGGTAAAATTTATCGAGTTTTTTAATATTCCAGTAGAGCCAGAAACACAAAAAATTTACCATATTCTGGTAGTTTTAACCATACGTCTCTTCAGTGCAGTTTTTCATTAAAAAATCATTTCTTTACATATAAGTATTTCCGTAATTCTAATAATAACATTACTGAAGTCATTATATAAATAACCAAATTACTATTCTATTACTTACGATGATATTACTCATGATTATGGAGATGAATATTTGAGTAAGGTTATTAAAAAAAAGCCGATTTTAACTCTTTTAGAGGAAAATTTTCTCAAATGGTAGTGAAATGATAAATTGTAGGCTGAAATATTTTAGCAGAGATAAAAGGCACCATCCTATGTGCATCATTTCTTATATATGTTCATTTTACTTTTACTTATTGGTAGTTAAAACCATTTTATTATTAATTTATGAATCCAACTATTAAAAATAAGAAAAAAAAACACAAAATTATTTGTTATTTTTTAAATAAAATTAAAGTCTTATGGAGAATTCGTAATATTTGATATATCTATGGAAGATCAATTGTCTATAAATTTCTAGAAACTAAATACAAAATTTAATTTTCATCTGTTTATTATATTTCTGGAACTGTTATGGCATAAAGATTGTTTCTAAATTATTAACATTCTCTAAAATAATAAATTTGCTTACTGTTCACTGATTTACCATTTTTGAAGTTAAAAAATGCAAACACTAAAGTTAGGTTATTTTTTTAAGGTTTAATAAAGCATTTTTATTGGATATATTTGCAATATGACGTTAATGGCATTCCATAAAAGTTTCAGTTAATAAATATACAAATTACATAAAAAATAGAATTAAAATATATACTTGTTTAGATCAAAGAGGATTTCGTGAAAGTGTTAAAACAAAACATAGATGGCGTGATTGTCCAGAAGAAAATCTTCAAGATCTGAGGAACACGGATTAAAAAGAAGATTACGAGATAAAAATAGGACAGCTAGAAATAGAATTCTGCTATAAATCAAGACGAAAAAGGGGCAGTTATATATATCAAATAGTTATACTTTTAGAATTTTTATTTTGCTTTTAAGTCACGTTTTTTATTTATATTCTTAAAATTAAAATTTTGTTTGCACTAAAATTGTATTTAAAATAAATAAGGGATTTATCACTTCTCTAAATGAATTTTATCCGTGAGATCTTTAACGTAAACTTAGCAAATATTTGTAAAAAGTCAGATATTATATCAAAGTCAATTTCAAATTTTGTATTTAAAAATATTTGCTTATTAAGAAGATACTTATTTTCCAATGTACCAATGTTCCAATGTATAACACTACAACAATAACTTATGTTCCATTGTTAAACACAACTTTTTTTTCAATGAGATCTGCTATTGTTATAAAAAATAGAAACGAATTTAAATGCCATTGAACTTGAAAAAATGTACTGTATAGTAACTAAAAGGCCCCACCATAATTCGTATTTTCAAACACCATAATAATTATATTTTTAATTGCTTAAGGAACATTATAAATCGATAAAGTGTTCTAATGAATCATTGATATACAAAAAAAATAAATAGAAATATTTTAAAATAATTATACAAATAATTATACTTAGTTTTAATTTTTTTGAATATTTTTTTATATACTAAAAGTGATTTTATAATTTTTGTGAGGTTATTAAAAACAAGATATATCTGAACAAATGGAAATAATGTACAGGTTCTAAATGGAATTTTCTTTTTCAAGAAGAGAGAAATATATCACCACTCAAATGGACACCGCGCAATGCGATTCTTTTAATTATTTTTTGAGAGAAACGGATTATGCCACGTCCTATTCTAAAGCAATGTCGATTTTGGTAACTGTTTGACAAAGTAAATTAAGAAAAAAATTTGGTCCAAATTACCAAATTATGGTAAATTTACTGTGTTCTGAACGTTTTCTTTTTTACGAAGCATTCTGATACTGATTTTGCTAAAATTAACAATAAAATTCACTTCTATAATGTATTATTAAATTTTTTAAGTGTGGTAAAATTTGGTAATTTTACCATGATACCATGATTTACCATGATTTGGTAATTTTACCTTAGAGCATGGCATAAAAACTTTTTATTTGCTTAGATTAACTCTTCAGTGTTTAGAATTTTATTCTAAATGTGTGGTAATACGAATTATAAATTTGAAAACTGGAATTACCGGTAAATTATTACTATATGAATGTAAAAATCACCAAATGAAAGGTTTCAATACCGTATAGTTTAATATGTAATGCATTACTATGCATCATGTTAATTTTACCAGAATTTTTCCTTCCGTGTAGTTTCAAATTTAAGGACATAACTAATATAATTTTATTTACAACCACTCTGTTCTTTCACTCATCAGTTAATTATCTTATACTGTCTTGCAATAGAAAAAACAAAATAAGTGCTTCACGACTGATGCTTTGCATTAATCGTGAATCTTGATAACACGACGGTTTGGCAACTAATTTCTTTCTATTGCTAATGTAATGATTGCTAAAATAAAAGAACAAAAATCTGCTAAAACAAAATTTATTTTTGAAAAACTTATTTCCGCCATATGCTCTCTACCATACAAAGATGTATAATCTATAAAAATCTCAATTTTGAATTTTTTGTCACCTACGTTGATTATTCAATTGCGCGGCGGTATAGGAAGAGTGAAAAATGATGTAATAAAACGCTAAGAGTATAATTAAAAACTGACTGTATAATCTATTATAATGATGTTAATCTGAAATAAATGTGTTTTACACGCCCAAATATATATTATTAAAAATTTACTATTGTTTACTTTTGAAATATTCATGGTAAAACTTTTGGAATGTTTTAAATCTGTTTATCTAAATTTATAAAATCTGAGAATATAATAAATGAATTTTATTAACAGGGATAGAGCTTTGAGGACAAGAAGATATAGATCTAGAAGTCTACACATTCCTCTAAAACTGTGAGTTATTAAAATTTGATATTTCTTTTGAGATGATTTATTCATTAAAATATGTATTAAGATTTATTTGTCAATTGCTTGCTAAGACAAAACTGCTAATAATTTTTTACATTTAAAATGTAGATAATTTTTCAAAAATTGCATTAAAATCCAGATTTTTTACCGAATTTACATTTCCAAATAAACTATTTTCTTAGAAGCAAGTATTATTCCGACTAAATTGCCAATTACTTATGCTTATATTGCAGATAATTCCTTTGTATAGAATAGAACGTCTTTGAAAATAATGATCATAATTATAAATATTGCTAGGTATAAACAAAACGTTATCAAATAAATTGTCAAACAGATAAAACTTCAACTGTCCTACACTTAAAAAAAAAAACAAAAAAAAAAAAAAAAAAAAACACTGATATAAAAAAAGAAAAAGAAGTAAGTACACAATTCATTAAGATTTTTAAATGAAAAAAATCAATAAAAAGAATGTCAAACTCTTTTAGCTCAATAACGAGTTAGTGGAAATTTATCCAAACTACACCGGCACATTTAGAGCTAGAAAAATAATCCGAAAACATATTTAGGCCTCATCAGTAGTAAAACGTAAATGTTATTATGTACAGTTTGTTTGTTCGAAGAAGATATATATTATTAAACCATTAATAAATTGAATTCGCATTTGAACTTTTTAATTAAATAAGATAATTTTTGCTAACAACTAGATTTCTTTTTCACAAAACAACCCTCTGCTGTCTTATGTCCACTTTTAGCCACCGACGCTTTTTTACCGTTCCAGTTGTATGTCTGCTCTCAGCCACCGCAGCGATGATGTTATTCCCTGCTTAATGGCAAACAACATATATTGCGGCACCGTTAAGATGTAAAGATTAAAGATTGTTCGGTATGTTCAAACAGAAATATTAAAGGCGGAAGACGCCAAACTAATTATTTTTGCGACGCATGTTCTCGGAAACCAGGACATCGTATTAGAGACTGCTTTGAAAGATTCCGTACGATGGAGAACTATAAAATATAATTTTTACAACATATTAAAGCATATTATTGTGTTACATATATCTAAAGTTCAAAAAAAAAATTTATGCATCTTATTTTTCCTTCATAATCTTGCATATTATGTAATACTGTTAGCTCTACGAAATTTTTCTCCGGCCAGAATGACACCCATGTATAAACTTAATACGACAGCAAAGGGTTAAGATAGATATTATGTTTTAATCTAACGTACTTTTCATCTTGAGTTGCATTTTGTTTGTAATTTGTTTTGTTAGCAAAATTTCAATAAGGCAAAAAAATCCTGTTCACTACTCGATCATGGATATTAAAAAGTTGATTCGATTTAAGTACAATCAGTATAGGCGAGTGACCAAGGTTTCGGGGAATTATTACATAATTTGAAAAATGCTAATAATGTAGTTAATAGCCTTTCTATTATCACATTCTTTATCCCAACTTTTCTATTATCCCAACTTTTAAAAACCTATTTTCTCTTAATTTATGCATCTTTCTTTGCTTCTTTCCATTAGCTTCTGTTTGATCATCTTGTTTTAGCTTTACCGTCTACGCTATTGGTAAATCCGCATCTTTCTTTGCTGTAACTAGTTCGTAATTTTCTTTTCGATCTCTGCGCCTTATTTTTTTACACCAGTGAAAATTCTTCTTTATAGAATCCAAAAATATTGTATATTTGCTAACGTAACAATTCACGTTGCTTGCTTTCATTAATTGTTTCAATTTTTTTTTATTAAAAAAGCACCTTACACCTAAAACTAAATATATATGAAATATATTAACGGTTTCTTGCTTAAAATAAAAAAAAATTTCATGAGATGTGTTTCAATTTTATTTGAGAAATTTCTTTGGAATTGTCAAGAGAATCATTGTAAATCGCTTTGAAAACAATATTATTGAAAACTGATCTTACGACTTCTTGTTCTAGTAATTCGATTTGGGAGAAACAATTCTTTCTCGAACTGTCAGGATAGATAGTTACATTTCAACGATTTATGTTATAAAAAGTAAAGACGCTTTTCATCCTTCAACAATAAGTTAAACTATTTTTGCTTCTAAAATGAAAAAAAAATCTGAATTACGATTCGCCCGTGGAACTATAAATTTTTTATCATGAACTATACCCCATGAAACTTTGTTGAAGTATTGCATTCAAGTACACGCTTCATTGATAACAGAATTGTAATAAAATGTAGAACATATAAAGTGTACTAATATCTAATGCTTATTTTTATTTTGACATTAAAAGTTTATTTCAAATGACAAAATAGTGCATGAAATATGCACTGAGGAGAGTTATAACGCATTTAATAGCATTCTTTAAGGCACAACTGTGCCAAATAATATTTGCAATATGATCTAAAAATAGTGCCTGCTATCTGAAAATTCTGTTATTTTTTATTAAAAAAAATCGTTGACTATAATGACGACAAAGGGTGTTTTAGGTAATAACTGTTATCATTGCATACTTTTAAAATTCCATTTATTTATTTATTTTTTATTCATTTTTTTCAATTTATTTTTTGTTCAATTGCTTAATTTGTTGTTATTCCTTAAGGACCTGTGTGGAGTGTTTTTACACTCCAGCAAATGATGTACACATCAAGTGCTGCTGCTAGAAATTAAAAAAATAAAAAAAAAACTTTTAAAATTCTTGTAAAAATTGAAGCTGGGGGCCAAAACAAAATCTGATAAAATTTCCGTAACGTATGATATTTTTAGTAAAAAACCAACAACATAATAACAAAACAGGGCTCGAAAAAACTCAGAAATTTTACCCGTCCCCGAGGACGGCTTGTCCAACAATGTACCTGTCCTCCTTTGAAACTAACCCGTCGCTTCTAAATAAAAAAAAAAAAAATTCTCTTGTTTATTACAAACATTTATATAAATTGCACAATGAATTAGTAGTTACTAGGATTACATTATACAGTAATAAAAGAAATACTAGGTTACTAATAGTAAAACCTAGTATTTCTGTTATGAAATAATTTATTTCTTTGATGAAATAATTTAAATAACAAAGGTTAAGTTATCTGTCAATTTATCCGATGGCACTGCGTTTTTTAAATGAATCAAATATGACGTTTGCCAGTTCCACAATCAAGCCAATGATTTACAGAGGTTTCTGCACAGAAATCTGAAATAGGTTTTCCATTTAGGTAGATATTCATAAATGCGTTTAACGCTTCTTGTTTAAGACCAGTAAGTAATGTTTTTTTTGTAAGTTCATTGCTGAAAAGCCCCTTTCAACCACTGCAGTACTCCCAGACAGAGAAAACATCAATTCCACCATGCGCAGTATGCTGCTGTATTTCGAGATTAGAGGGTCATTTTAGAAGTGAGGCGCTGGACTCTTGTAAGATAACAAAAATTGAAAATGTATCACGAACATTAACGGGAAAATGGCCGTCCGCGCGGACGCTGGATTCGAGAAATTTGTCGTCCGCGGGGAATTTTTGACCACCGAGGACGGGCGGTTTTTCGAGCCCTGTAACAATATATATTGAATAAAAACAAAATATATTGTATTTAAACCATTCATTTAAGAATTTTTCCGTTCATATAGTAACGGCTTACTGAAAATTCCGGTTTTCAAAATTATGGTCCTTATTACCACATATTTGGTAAAAATACAATACTAAGGAGTTATATAGCCGGGTAAATGGTTTTAATGACATGCTCTAAGACTTCAGGATAAAATTACCACATTTTAATGCATTTATCAAATTTTATCACATGTAACAAAACCATATTTTATTGCTAATTTTACCAAATTCACTGCCAAGGTGCTTCGGAAAAAATTATAGAGCTTTTAAATGTTTCCGTAGAGCCAAAAGCGCAGTAATTTTAGCCATATTCTTTCTTTCTCGTGTTGAGAACTCCACATTTTTTTCTCGTTGAGAGAATTAGGTCACATTAAAGGCCTCAAATTAATCTTTATGAAAAGAAAAGATATCAACACTTGTTGGACTACCAAATAAAACAGATTAGTTTAAAGTGTGGCACTTAAAACACCACCAAATTACATTATTTAAACAAAAGTATTGTAGTATTCTATTTTTACAAGTTCATGTTTTTTAGTGAATGTTCAGTACCATTTTCATCAATAGTGTTTCGGCTGTTTATGGTAACTCTTTTGTTTTATTTGGTGAGAATGTTTCAAAATATATGAAGGAAATGAATAAAATTATGAAAAATGTTTTAAAAAAATCTATTTCTTTTTTTTCTAGTGTGAAGCTAAAAAAAGACGGTATTTTGAGCATAATATTTTTTTGTGCTTAGTACAGCAAGCACAATAATGGTTTCAATATCTGCAAATATGGGAAAGATATTTGTTTTTTTTAAGATCTAAAATATTATTTAAAATGCTAATTTAATGAGCAAAATGCTGGATCAGTTAAAAGATAAAAAATATTATTTGGATTACATGTTCCATCTTAACAATTAAAAAGTGTCCAATTAACAACTAACTTCAAACTTTTGATATATTTTAAAGTATCTGTCATTTTCTTTCATGAAGATGTAAAAATTATGAATTTATCTTAATTTAAAGGTATGACATTGTTGCAATTTTTCCATTTTGTTAATCATAAAAAGTGAAACAAAAAGTAATAAAATGCATTTTTTCATTAATTTTTTTGTTCTCTTAATTTTAAAAAGATATATATATGTATATATATGAAGCGCTATGAAAGATTAACCATTTGATTTTAAATTATTATATGCATTTTTTTCCTTTCTATTGTTGTAATAAAATTTAAAACGAATTACTTTGAAATAAAATTAAAAAAAAACCAAAAATTAATAAAAACGCTTTTGATATTTTTTAAAAACGAAATATTTTTAAAAATTCTACCTAGAAAAGGGTCGGAAGGGAAGTTTTAAAAAAGGAAATTTCGATTTTAAAAAAAAAATAAAAAATTCGTATATGTTATTGCTTAGTATGTTATTTTCAGTTGTATAAGCAATCCAGAATGTAAAATTTACATTATTTTAAAAGAATAATGAAAAAACTGCGAACTGTTTTTCATGTATGAAACAGCACAAAATATTCTGAAGAATAAATTCCTTTTTTTAAAGAAAATTTTCACTAGTGGGGCTTAGACCCCTAAAGTTTCAAATAGCGTATTTCCTGATAAATATTTGGTCTATTGACAATTTCAAATTCCTTCAATGCGTTGTATCACCATTCAAATTCTTCTCCAAGAATTCCTATTCATTTTGCATAGCAACTGAATTGCTTTACAATATCTTTAATAAATCAGAAAAGTTTAAATGATTAATGCAAAGTACTGGAATGCATTGTTTTAGTAAGAAACACTTAATATATTTCATTCAAAAGCATTATTATTATCTCGAATAAATGAATGCATGTGAATTATAATGTTATTTAAGTGCCGGACGAGGCTATAATCTGCCACGTAACTTTGAGATTTATCCACTAGAGCAGAATAATAGGCCGATTATAATCCGTGACCTTACTAGAAGTGCCGGATAATGAAAGAGCTGATTGTGAAGGACATACAATACTAATATTCACCTGAACAAGGAACTATCTGTCATTATTTAAACAAAAGGATTGGACATGACAATCTCACCTTCATTCATATTGGCTCTAGATGTTTCAGTTACGCTATTGAATGTGATACTATGCTATACTTAGTTAAAATCATTTATTGGGTGTATCAGAATTAAATGACAAACTTATAACTGTCTCCTTACGTCACAAATAGTTTCAACTAAGTTATAAATTTGCTAAATAAATCTAGCATCAATATTATACAATATTTCATAGAGAAAAAAAATTGTATAATTACTAAACGCTATTGTAATGACATTTCTTAAGAAAAAAACATAATTTTGGTTGATAAAATTAAAATGTGCGATATTTAAACCATTCATTTTGATAATTTTTTCGTTCATGTGGTAGCGATTTACCTGAAATTCTGGATTAGAAAATTATAGTTCTTATTACGTTTAGTAGCAAATACAAAACTGAAAAGCTAATTTATCGAATGTATGGTTTATATACCATGGTCTAAGATATCATGATAAAATGACTACATTTTAGCACATATGCAAAATTTTGTTACATTTTATAAAGCCATATTTCATTGCTAATCAAAATCCTTAACAAAGCTCGCAGTTAAAACTTACTGAAATTTTTGCTGTTCCCACAGGGCCGAAGCAGTAAATTTTATCATATTCGGGTAACTTTTATCATACTTTTTCTTTCTCAGTGGAGAAATAGTTTTAATAATAAATTTTAGTTTGAAAAAAAAACTAACATTGGTTGACAATGAAACATTTATGGGATTTTATTTTTAAAATATTTTTGAGGTGTTAACTGTGAGTTACAGAATAAATATTTCAAATGAATCAAAAATATTTTTGTAGTAGTTGAAGAAAAACAAACATTTATACGCCTTAGGGACTAACTATATAAAATTATTTTTTCTTTTTTTTAAATGCTCTTGAATCTAAATTTCTGAGTAGTGCAACTCGTTACCTATTTGTAACAGAATTTGTATAAGTAGTCATATAAAAAATACTCATACATATAAATTATTTCTATCACTTAATGTAAGAAGCAAACACCAAATTTTTGTAATGGAAGATAATTTTGAGCCGCGATGGATCAGGGGATAGAGCGCTCGCCTTCCAATTAGGCGAATCGGGTTCGAATCCCAGTCAATAAGGATTCCGCATCCGACAGATCAGAGTGGTGACGTGAAATATCCTCAGTGCTTTACGGATCTTGGGTTAGAATCCCCTTGCCGTCAGGCTAACTGTGGGAGGTTCTCGTGGTCTTACTCTCCATGTAGCGCACATGCGGGTTAGCTCCATCAAAAAGTCCTTCATGAAAGCAAATTTCTCCTAATACTCAATACAGGAGTTCCCTTTTTCTTCTTTATTGGATTCAAAATTACAAAGCTACTGAGCTGAACATTAGTAGTCGTAAACCCATAAAATTGGGTCTGCTGTTTAACGACGGTAATAAAATAAAATAAAAAATGGAAGATAACAGCAACGTGTATAACGGTTTTTAAAACTTTTTACATAAGAAATATTAAATTTATTTTAAATTAAATTTAAAATTTCGTGTGTTCATTTCTAACTTCTCTTGAATGCAAGTAAACGAACAGAAATAAAGTCAAATATTTTTTTTGTTCAAAGAAATTTTAAAAAAAGCAAAAGGTAACCAATTGGAATTGTTTTTAAAAGCTCAGGGATGTTTTTTTTTTAATTTAAGATAAAAGAAACTTTATTATTAATTTTTATTTAAGAAAAACTTGATAAAATTAGTTTAAATTTTCCTATACTTTGCAATATATTTTGCATCTCGAAATAATTTCCTGACATACTTTATTAATTTCAAAATTGAAGTTTTAAAGTTAAAATTGAAGTGATTCTTTTTAACAAAATTATTCTATAAATGGTGGAATTTTAAATTCGTTTTCTAACTTTCAATTTCGGAATTTTTTTTATAAATAATTTAAAGCATATTAAAACAAATTTTCATCTGTCAGCAAAATGAAATTACAAATAAATATTAATTTCGCTTTTTATAAAGGTAAGAAATCTATATGAGAATTTTCCGAAAAGTATATGAAGGTTATAGGTATTTTAAACAAGAAAAAAATAGAAAAAGAAATCGAAATAAGTAAGAATAATCATTACGAAGATACTATGTAAATAGCAATGAAAAGAACCAAGACAAGAAACCTTAATTTATTTTTATTTATAATAAAAAATTTTTTTAACTCATGAAAACCATAAAAGGACTTGAAAAAAGTTTATATATTTTTACAACTATTAAATACTGATATAGTGTGTAAACTAAATGACTAACTTCAAGTAAAAACTGTTAACTTTAACAGTTTTATTTAAATATTAAAAAAAATTTTAATCAACATTATTGAATATTTTGCACTATTTAAAGGCTTTATTTCTAATATTTCTCCTTCGCCTTTTCTCCGAAATATTTCCTTAACTTAGGCTGATATTGATGTCAAATGTTTCAATATATATCTTTATATATATGCAGATTCTAAAAAATCTAGTTATTGAAAATCATGTTTCATAACCGTTAAGTGTTTATATTGTTAAACGGAAATATCATATTTTCATAGTAGAAAGTAAAAAAAAGACAGAAATTATATAAAAGGATTTTTAAATTTCTCACCGATTTTATACGATAGGTAGATAGATTTAAAAAACAAAATATATCGAAGTATAGATAAATTTTTTTAAAAACAAAAATAACCAGAGAGGTACCGGGTAACCTAAATTTCACGGGATTTGGGTACCTCATCCTCGGTCGATTCTAAATCTCTTACCCGGTGGTTCAAATAATCCTGAAAAAATTATTTCTTACCCAGGCGGTAAAATTTGGATTTATTACCCGGCAGTGATTTTTAACATTTATGTAAAACAATACAAATTCTGAAAAATTTACCATACTGTATGGCAAGGGTATTTCTGAAGGAAAACCTATAACTCTGGTGATTTCTTCTGACTTAACAATTCTGATCACATTTAAAAGATTACGGTTACAATTTAAAAGATTTGAGGTGCAATAGTTTTTTTGGGTAAAAAGTTCAAATCATTTCTAAGGAAAGGTATATTAAAGCAAGGAAATTGCATTATTGTGTCTAATTTCATAACTAAAAATATTGTCTATTTATGGCAATGATTCTCGCCATGTAACAAATTACATAAATTGCGAAATTAACATTAAGGGACTCATATGAATCACTATCAAATCAAATCAAACATTATCGACTACTCTCCTGACTGAATTATCTGGACCATATCTTGCATATTGCGAATAACCCTCATATTTTGATACTCAAAAATTCGTATCTGTCATAAGCAAAAGGTATGTTTAATTAGAGAAAGTGCGTTTTTGTGTCTGATTCTGTAGCTTAATTAATAGTTAGCATGAACTAATTAACATATATTTAACATCCTTTTAAGCCATTATGATCGACACTTATTTTGTGAAAATCCGAGCTGAACATAGACTTTTACATTGATTCAAAATATATTGTTCAAAACGTGCATCAAATCATTATTCTTTGGTACAGATAAACCAAAATTGCGAATAGAATCTTTTATCATTATTAAAATATCAAGGATTGCCTTCTAACTAATGCTTACTATTGCCCAAACTATTAATATGAATTTTAAGTCTATTAAATTGAATTATAATGGAACATTGAAACACATGAGTTCAAATACGAAAATAACACGATGCTACAACAATACAATATAAGCAGATAGTCAAATGAACCGAAACTGAAAATCACTGGAACACATTAGAACTAATACAACAAAATAATTATTACGATACAAATAAGTTATGGAGCACAAATTTAGAAAATACAATTAGTTTTTGACATGCACATGTTACCCAGAAAATACTAAGACAAATATGAACTAGTCTTCATCGACAAGACAGGAACAGAAAGGAATTATATACTATAAAATGGTTTAATATAGTTTACAGATATGTACAAATTCAAATGAAGTTATATTTACCACACATTTAAAAACATACCTGCCTAGTGTAGAATTACATAGAAGTTACGATGCTTTTAAACTCGTGACTAACTTAAACCTTTTCATGCTTGATTGAAAAATCAACTTAAACTTGGCATCTGGCGATTTCAAATTTTCGCCAACGTGGAGTTTTTGGAGGTGTAAAGTAATTAAAAATAACCCGCGAAAGATGTTACAGAATGTAATCTCGGGGTTGGTTATTCCTCTTTATTAGTGTTTGGAATTAACGACACTACTTAGCTCGATTCAGTGTTAACCTTAAATAAAGTGTTCATTCACACGGTATTATAGTATATTCAACACATAACTCGGAGCCAGGCAGGTAGCCGAGTGGTTAGCGTGCCTGACTGCGAAGCCAATGACTGCGGGTTCGAATCCCGCTCTGAACATGGATATTTCTCTCTCTCTCTGTGTTGTCTTCTGATGTGTGAATGTACGAATGCGGCCCACCCTATGAACGGGTATGGCAGTGTGGCGTGGGTAATGTTGCTCGCCTCCGTGACTTTGATTCACAGGTGCCCACTGGGTAACGAACTTCCAACACTTCCTGCATCTTCTAAGGCGAAGAACGAAAGTTCAGTGCCTGCCGTTATTTAAAAAAAAAAAAAAAAAAAAAAAAAAGAAAAGAAAACATATCTCAGAGGAGTTTAAACCAGAGTTTTTGCAGAATAGAAATAAAAATTGAATGACATCAGCAGTTGAAGAAAAAAATCAAATACTATAATGTGGCATAGTTATTTGGAAGAATGAATTTAAATGAAATATTTTGTAAAGAAGAAATAAGATGAAAATAATTGTTTCACTTAACAATAGAATTCCTGCGACAAATCCGTAAACCAAAACTTTATTTTATTATTACTTAAAAATTTAAAGTAACTAAATATAGTTTACTTTTTTAAATTATAATTTTGTTTGAAAGTAATAATTTGCTACGCTTTTTCTTTAAACATATAACTTTAAAATACAAATTAGATTAAATAGATAAAATAAAAGTTTTTTGCCATGATTTTAACTTGTAACATATTTGTTGATAGCATTTTTAAATTACTGCAATTTTTTTGTGTCTTTTTATTTTCTTTTATATTAAATGCATACTAATGAAACCATAAACTTAATTAACCAGAAAAATTTCGTTTAGATTTAGTTTTTATGCTTAGTTAATTATTCTATATTGGAGTCCGTAGTACTAAAGTTTCATTCATTATATCAATTTTTTTAGACTGTTCAAATGATACAAATTAGAATGATGCAAATAATAGAGAATGTATTATAAATTGTTTGTATTCATTTTGCGAAAGTAATTCTAATTACAAAAAATACAAAATAAACCGGTACGACAAATGATTGGTTTATTTGAGAGTAAAATGGCTTTGTTATCTTTTCTACCCAGATATAATTAATTGCTCGTGAAATAGTAACTCTAATTTGAGAATAATGAGATTGTAATTCATATCAGTTCGCAATTTAATTTGGCATCGTACATTAATGAAGATTAAATGCACGGAACTTTATTGTTTGAAACTGAGTTGTAATTACTTATTTAAACAAAAGCTTTCGAATAATTTTGAAATAAACTCTTAAAACGAATCTCAGTGTTAAAATATTTTTTATTCATTCTAATTTTTAGGAATATTGAGTGTAATTCAAAAAAACGCTCTTGAATCTGTTTTATTTCAACTTGTTTATCCATATTTCTTTAAAAAAAATTATGCTCCAAGATTTTCGTAACATTTGTTTTTTTTTCACACAGTGCTTTACCTTTTTTTGTCAGCTGCGATAAAAAAAACTTTTTGTTTTCAGAAGTGCTTTTATTTCAACGAAAATTTCTGAAAAACTTATTGATTTTCGTTAACAAAACTGTTTTTTTACGTCGTTTATTCAGATAGATTTCTTTTTCTGCTCAAATAAAAATCATTAAAAATTTTGTCTTTGATATTTAATTACGCAAGTGAAAAATTAATTTTTTTCTATTGCACAAAGCAAAGCAAAAAATTTTGTGAGCACTTGGTTTATCTATTGGTTTAAAGAAAAAAAATTCAAATTATGCGTGGTGTAAGAAATTGATTAAAAGAAATTGAAATAGAATTTTTGAAAGTTTTCTTTGGAATGTTAAAGTAATAAACTTTTGAGTTGCTTCCATGTAGTTTATATCCTAAACTAGCTCGAATTGTTTGAAATGCTATTCGTATAACGTCTTTTAAAAAACCCTGGTCATTCTTTAATATGCAATTCGAGATAATTTTCAAAATTTCCTATCTCAAATTTGCAAGTATATCAAGAACTCTAAATATCCTCAAAATATCAATATTATTCAAAATTATTTCACCTCTGTCAAAGCCATATAAGCTGATTTTGCTGCCATTTTAGAAAAGATAACTACTGCCATTTGGTCAGAAATCACATAAAACTAGTTGCAGACGGTCTCCAAGTTAATTGATGATTAAATTAAAGACAACTGTGTTGGCTGTTTGTTAGTTAGCACCAGTGAATTTAAAAACTTGTTTAGAAAAATTTTGAGTTTTCTCCACCGTATTAATTACGTAGTTTTTGTTTGACCATTTTTTTATATAAAATAAAGGTTCGCCAATACTTTTTATTAATTGTTTTAAATATTAAAGAAGATATCGCATCATGTTTAAAATACACTCAGGAAAAAAGCATGACTAAAACTACCAGCATATGATAAAATTTATTGAGTTTCTGTCTATATGAGAACACAAAAGAGTTCAATAAATTTAACCGAAAGGCTTTGGTAAAATTAGCAATAAAATATGGTTTTAAGAAAGTGATAAAAATTGGTAAACGTGGCAAAATTCGGTAATTTTATCATTATACCTGAGAGCATCGTATAAGAACTATTTATTCGATTTAATTTACTTTTCAATCTGTATTTTTTACTAAGTAAATCATAATAAGTGCTATAATTTTTGAAATCAGAATTTTCCATAAACTGTTACCATCGAAACCATTACCAAATGGATGGTTTAAGTACCATATATTTTGTTTTATTTAACTAGAGTTATAGTTTTTTTTACCAGAAATGTCATAACTCATTACCATGTTACCAGAACTTTTTTTCTCCTTGTATGCTTAGGTATTATTTTTGTGTAAAATGTGGATGTCAGATAAAACCATTAGACCAAGTCTATCAGCAATACCCTAATGGATGTAAAGTGGCTCTAACGGGATTGTGAAAGAGTCTGATAAGCTGCAAAGATCGACTTTAACTAAAATGATAAAAATGTAAGATTTAAAAAAAAATCGTATCAAACATTAATACCAAAAAAGAAAAACTTTAAATGCAAACTAATAAAACTCTTAAACGAACTAAAAAATCTCGTTAAAGCGCGGAAGAATAACAGCAAATGTAGCATAGAAACAGATTTCTCATAATCAGATGAAAACCTATGTGAAACCAAAGCTATATCTTTTGCAACGAATTTCTTCCATGACAAAATTCCAAGTAGATAGGATAGTGTCTCATCTATTAAGGAAAGAAACATGAAGTCTGTACCAATACTGAGGAGCATGATTTAAGTTTTATTTGTAATTTCTTCATTTAAATCCGATTAGCAAACCTTGCATACCAAAAGTTAAACCTATAAAAATTTCAATAGAAAAAAAGCTTTTTTAATCAGTTTTATTGGAGAAAATTGGATTCAACCGAGTACTGCCATATTTCCACAGTTATCCTTCATAAGTACTGCCGTTCATCTATCGTAGAATTTGGTTTTATTAACTAAAATTATAGATATTTTTTCCCCGAGAAATGTTATTACTATACAGTACAGTAATTTTGTCAAAATTGGTTTTATTAACTAAAATTATAGATATTTTTTCCCCGAGAAATGTTATTACTATACAGTACAGTAATTTTGTCAAAATTTTTTTCTCTTCGGACAATATTAAGTTTACTTTTCAAAACTGTTCTGATTGATGTTAACGTAATAGGTCAAAACAGTAATTGTTTGAACATTTATTTATTCAAAATAATTTTCAGACCTGGAATGATCTATTATTTCTATTTTTGAATATATTTTTAAATACCTAGCAAATAAAAATGATGTTTGTATTTCGGATAATTGGAAATAGCAAGAAAACCAATCAACTTCAAATCTGAAACACAATCTAGATAATGTTTTTTTTTAAATATTTTTATTTATGCCGAAAATTTCAGCTTTAGAAAAGTAGAAACATTTGTCTATTGTAACAAAAAAAATCTGTTTATTGAGGAACGTATAAAACAAAAGATAAAAAAACTCAATTATATCCTGAAGGAATTGTGCTTAAAAAGCTAACTTATCTTTGAATTATTCATCTTAATTAACGGTTCTTAGTTATAGAGAATTCACTTAACTTTAAGTAGCTTGTACTTCTTCCTTTCTAATTAGTGGATTTGGTTTTCCAGAAGATTGCTTTCTAAATTAGAAAAAAAGTACACGTATAAATTGAAGATGCAATTTTATCAAAAAGTTTTGATTGTGTTTTTAGACAAAGCATCGTTAATTCCGATCTACAATGGTTTAGGAGGAAATTATTCGTTTCTTTTTTTAAAAGAAATACTTTTGCATACATTTTAAAAATTGCTCCATGAATCTTGAAAATATTAATAATATATGAAGAAAAGTAAATAAATATTGACAAACAAAAGTTATTTATTCAGAAAAAAATTTAAAAAAGCGAAAAAGAAAATAAAGAAAAAAAATAATTGATTGAAAGAAAAGTAACAAAGTAAACGAAAGTCATTGATATAAACAAATGTAAAGTATTTCAATGAATTTTAGGTTTATTAAAATCCATTATGTATGTTTTTTTTCCTTAAGCGTATTGTTTTCCAAAGCTTTTCATCATTTTAAACTAAAATCACGAAACTAAGAATTCCATCCGTTCAGACGATTTTCTATACGATGATAATAGAACTAATTAAACAACGTGGTATTCTTCTAAGCTTATTGTACAGATATATATAAACTGTAGATGGAGTTAATATAGAAAAAAAACAAGCAATAATTTAAATATTAGAAAGCCTTTCATCATTTTAAACTAAAATAACGAAACTAGGAATTCCATCCGTTCAGACGATTTTCTATACGATGATATTAGAACTAATTAAACAACGTGGTAATCTTTTAAGCATATTGTTCAGAAAAATAAACTGTAGATGGAGTTAATATAGAAAACAAACATTATCTTAAATATTAGAAAGCTTTCATCATTTTTAGCTAAAACCACAAAACTGAGAATTCCATCCGTTCAGACGATTTTCCATACGATAATATTAAAACTAATTAAATAACGTAGCATTCTTTAGGTGATGATATCAAATCAAATTCTCTCATTAATTTATTTTTTAATTCTGTAATAGATAATTTGTATTTCTCAAAAAAAAATTTTTTTTTAAAAATCTTTTCTCTTAACGGATTTACAACACTTCTTTTCCTTCAAACAAAAAAAAAAAAATTCAAAAATATTGTCTGATTTCTTAATCTATCTCGCTGTACTAAATTTTCTTATTGCTTAGATTGGCCTTTGTCTTTGATAGTTTTTACAACATTTTATGGATTAGAAAAACTTGATGAATTTTTAACGAAGTTGACGAAATTAAAAGTATCCAAATCAGTTTGATCTAACTCGTTGTGGGACATTTTCTTATTGCTCATATTAACCTCTGTTTTTGACAGATTTTATGATACTTTTAATATTAACATTAAAAATTTCTAAAATTTAAGTTGACGCTAAAATGTTAAAATTTGTATCGCTAAGATTTTAATGATTTAACTTGATGAATTATTATCGAAGTTGGTAAAATTAAAAGTATGCAAACCTGTTCGATTAAGTAATGAAATTTTAGGCAGATGAAAAGTGATTTTGCCTACCTCAACACTGAATATTCAGATTGTGTTAGCGAATTTGTTTTTTTCCTTACTAAATTATTGGTCTGCGACCACAAATCTGTGCAGTTTGTTTCCTTTTTCCAGGCATTCTAAAATTAGACATTACAGGTGGATAAAAAAACCTCGAATAATAAATGAACTTAAAACTGAAAATATAAACTAAACAAATTGTAAAGTTTTGAAAAGTTGTACGTTTCCTACAATATATTTTCGCTTTCGCAAATCTATTAGGAGTAACTATGTGTAATAACTCAAAACATAGTTTTAATACAGAGCCTGACATGTATCAAACACTAAACCTGAGAAAACTGCATCAACCAACTAAATTGCCGCCTCACTTCAATTAAAAATCAATCATGTATACATTATGCGATTACTGCTTTGAGTCGAGAAATCACGACACAATCCTTTGAACCGCTTCAGGAGATATCGATAATACATGAAGTGCAAATAAAAGGATTTTACGAACAGAAACTTTATAGAGAAGGAAAGTCCTTTTATTTAATGAACGACATCAATTGGAACTAACCTTTATAAAGCTATTTAAGATAGCAGCTGCTTCAAGCAGTTTTTAAATTTATTGTAAAGTAAACTAAAGATTTTCTTTTGTATCCGAACAAGGGAATCTTAACATACTTCAAAATTGCGAACAAAGATGATTGTTATAAAATGTTAAAATAATGTTTAAGAATTTTATTAATTGAGAAATATGCCTCTAAATGACCTGATCTAGATGGAAAGTTAATCAAAGGTAACTTTTAAGGACTTTTTCTACATTTTTTACTTGTAACTAACAGCATTTTCTGGTATAATCATTATTAAAATAATTACAACAAGGCATAAATGTAAATTTTTTATTATAAATATTATTTTTAAAGAAAATAAAAATTTTACTTTGAAGTCATTGTGTTGTTTCAAACGTTAATAATTTGGACGATGCACAAAAATGGAATAATAATAAAAAAATAACTAAGCAACCTGAATAACTGGTGATCTAATGATTGGATTTTCACATACTAGGACTTAAGAAAACTCTATTACATTCAACTAAAAAAATCAATTTATTTAAATTACAAAATTTGAACCAAATGAGCCTAATAGGATTTGAGATATCGAATTTTAAAGATGTTGCACATTAAAAATTCAATTTCGAACCAATTATGTTCAAGTGTTCTACTTTGCCATATAAAATTATATTCTTTAAAATCATATAAATATTTTTATACCTCACAATTCAAAAATTTCAAGTAAAAGGATAATAAATATTTACTAAAATTTTTTTTGCATGGAATTCTCTTTGGATAAGCAAATTTTATAGCTGTGTTAAAAATTGTCCAGACTCTTAAAAAATCTCAAGACATCCAGAAATACATGAAAGTGAAATTAGCATTAAGAGATCCAAACTTTGAATTACTCTTCTGGTGAAACTATGCGAACCATTTTCTCCCAAATTACTACTACTTCCCTTATTTAGGATGTTAGAATTCTGAATACCTTGGAAAACGGTATATTTTTTCAAAGAAAGTACGTTTTTGTGTCTGATTTCGAAACTTAAAATGTGCCTTTACTTATTAATTAACATATTTGAATACACCCCAT